>NC_137675.1:22390644-22406520 GCF_963989245.1 Nansenia antarctica
AACAAGAGTATGGTTATTCAGTGCTGTTCTGAATCAAGCTGTCGGTCCTGCTCTTCTGACCTGTATGATGAGTGTCAACACATGAGCTCAAAAACACTACATGTGCAATGCCTCAGAGCGTCCTAGACAGCGACTGCGCACACTGCATAGACATATGTCTGATACCATCACCATCTGCCCACTAGCAGTTGTGCACCAGTTGTGCCGGCCTCCTACTGTATAATTTTGGCATCTCGGATAAACGAAAACGTATTTTTTCCCCACAGACATGAACGACATTGTTCCCCCTGAAGTGAGACCTAAACCTGTCGTCCCTGCCAAGCCCCTTCATGTGGGTGTTCCCTCCCCCGTTGGGGCTCCCCCACCGGTTGGCCATGCCCCGCACGGGGTAGGGGCTGGGGTTCACGGGGCGGCCGGCGGATCGATACTGCTCGGATACATCGGCATCGACACCATCATCGAGCAGATGAGGAAGAAGACCATGAAGACTGGTTTTGACTTCAACATCATGATCGTGGGTGAGTTTGTCATCCTGAAGATCTATTGTCATTCTGTCTGTTCCCGCCGAGCGCCCTCGGCCTGTCATTGACTGTCTTTGTGAAGAGCCCCGTACACCGGCGACGTCGTGAGAGCGTTACATGAGAGTGTTGTGTAAGCTTATTCAAAAAACACTTAGATTAAGACACATTACGAATTGATTATTATCATTTATTAGCCTACGACTTAGATAGTGGTGATACTCACTCAGTCATCAGTCTGTTTCCCTTGTTCTTTCTTGCTCGCTGTAGCCTACATGCCTCCAACCCATCCCCCCCTCTCTCTCTCTCTCTCTTTCACCCTCCCCTCCCCTCCCCTCCTTCCTCCCCCCTCTCCCCCTCAGGTCACAGTGGCCTGGGAAAGTCGACGCTGGTGAACACGCTGTTCAAGTCCCAGGTCAGCAGGAGAAGCTCAGGATGGAGCCGGGATGACAAGATCCCCAAGACGGTGGAGATCAAGGCGGTCTCCCACGGTGAGAGAGAAGGAGAGAGTGATGATTCCCACAGGAGACATTCTGCTCTCTGTAGACTTGGCTTATTAGTTATTAATAAGTGTGTGTGTACTGTCAGCCACTACCTCACCCCATAGCTTTCAATGAGAATGAAAGAAATGAATGTTCGAGCATTGCATTTATTTCTGTCCAGATAGATAGAAAGAGTCGCCACAACCCTTTCCTTTTTTTGAAGGAAATCTTAAAGAACACATCTATGGTCTACATTTGATCTCTCAGAGGCAGTTTCTCCTCCTAAGGGTTTCGATGTTGGTATATCTCAGTGATGACAGTTATTTTATTTATATATATGTATTTTCTGAGTGGGGCAGTCCCACTCATATTTTTTATTTTATTGGACAGATTCAGTGAAGACAGACAGGAAAGTAGGAGAAGAAGGGAGAGAGAGCATGTCAGCAGGGCATGGGCCGGATTTGAACCCATGCCCTAGACCACTGGACCACCCCAGGCCAGTGATGACATTTCTATAGGCAAATAGAGACTGAGAGACAGACAACAGGACAGCAACAGAGAGACAGACAACAGGAGATCACACCTTCCATCTGTCCCTAGCCTATCAAATCATTCCTCTCTTTCCTCCTTCACTTTCTGGCCAAAACACTGAAAAATCCAATCCAACAGAACAAACTCAGACATCAAAACATAAACACATTCTATACACCTTTGTAACACCTGGATTTGGCTGAATCTTTTGGTAAAAGTGTCATGTTTTTCCCCTCATTGAATATTACAGTGATTGAGGAGGGTGGGGTGAAGATGAAGTTGACAGTGATCGACACGCCAGGCTTCGGGGACCAAATCAACAATGACAACTGGTGATGTTAAAATGTCCACTACTTTAAACGGCTGTTACGCTCGTGTGCTTACACAGATTATGTTTTTAGTTGAGTCACCTCATTATGCACGTGGTTAAGCTCAAACCATGCAGATGGTTTCGGATAGAAATAGAACTGTTTACAATAATGTTCTCTATCCCTCCATAATCATAGCTACCCACCACTGCTAAAAATAAATGATCACATCACTGCCTTGTATATTATTGTATATATTATGTCTTAACACACCCACCTTGTTCTATGGACCTTCAGCTGGGAGCCAATCTCCAAGTACATCAATGAGCAGTACGAGAAGTTCCTGAAGGAGGAGGTCAATATCGCTCGCAAGAAGCGCATCCCAGACACCAGGGTCCACTGCTGCCTCTACTTTATCTCCCCGACTGGACACTCGTGAGTTAAAAATGTTTAATGTGGAGATACGAATATGGGAACAATGTCGTTATATAGGACATCCTTGAATGTGTCCTGGCAACACACGTACGTACATGTAGGTGGCCTGCTCGCTCGCTCGCTCGCACACACACACACACACACACACACACACACACACACACACACACACACACTGGTGTGGATATACAGTATCTCTCATGAGTTTACATCCAACTGCTCACACGTTTAATTCAAACACAGCTGTGAGCTACTGTGTACAGGCAGCGTCGTTCTCCTGGATGAGTCCATTAAGAGCTCATCTGAACTGTGAAATTGCCCTTTACATGATCCGGTACACACAGTGTCTGTCTCGTGTATGACAGCCTTGCGTGCCAGGGTTTTGTTGCTGGGATCATCGTGACTCACACAGGATGTTACCGGAGCCGTCACCTACCCCCAAGGACCTCCATCAGAGATTGGGACAAAACCGTTGGTCTGGTGCTGTTCAAAAAGCCTCTTTGTGTCTTTGTGGCCTGGCAGTTGAGAATGACAAACAACCTCATACAATAAAACAAACATGCAATAATTAAATAATATGGATTTTTCTCCATCTCTCTCTCTTTCTCTCCTTTTTTTTTCTCTCTAAGAGAAGGTTATACATGGCCTTTAGGTTACATGAAGGTTATACCTCATACGACAAACAGACATGCAATAATGAAACTCTTTTTTCTCCTCCATCTCTCTCTCTCTCTCTCTCTCTCTCTCTCTTCTCCCTCTCAGTCTTCGTCAGCTGGACATTGAGTTCATGAAGCACCTGAGTCGCGTGGTCAACATTATCCCCGTCATCGCCAAGTCTGACACGATGACCAATGACGAGAAGATTGAGTTCAAACAGAGGGTGAGATGACTGGTCTTAAACCTTGACCTATGACCTCTCTCAAGGCATGAATGGTACTATAGATGCATAAGGATGTCAATGGTTTTGGATGAAGGCATGGACAAAGGCATTTGTTCAACCGTAATGTTTCTATAAGCTGCACCTATATGAATGAATGAATGAATGAATGAATGAATGAATGAATGAATGAATGAATGAATGATGAATGGTCTTTATTGTCATTTATACAGTACAGGTACCATACAATGAAATTTAGGAGGGGGGGGGCTCCCCTGGTGCTTGGAAAAAAGACTAAAAACAAGAGAGCCAAGGGTAAAACAAAAAAGAGAAAAGAGCTGATTTACATAAATAAAGGCTATGTACACTATCTACTATACAATAAAACACTGTGCTGTACACTGGGCCGGACTTATGCATGGGCTTCCCTGGGCTTGAGCCCAGCGGCCCCGGGCTACAAGGGGCCCCGAAATAAATCCAAATGTATGAATAAATATTTGCTCTTTGATTTTGAATTCACAAATTACGTTCAAATTGGAAAAAAATGTTTTGTCGCAGCGCAGGGCACGGAAATACAGCCTATTGGACGCTCTGATGAATGAGGTGTTTTAATTTGTTTAATTATATATTTAGGCCAATGGAGAGGTTTACATGGACGCGTCACGCGCAGGGCAGGGCCATAATCTTTGGTGGCGCGATTGTCAATGTCATGATCATGGCGGACAGGAGGTACTACGAGATGCCCGCGGAATCCAGGTTTTCCATAGAAGAAATCTCGCGCATCTCATCTCACCAGTTTATGTTACTGAGTCACGCAGGAGGTAGGCTACGCTAGGCTAAATTCGTAAGAGAAAGCTGCAAAAATGAAGCGGACGCACATTAGTGGGGCCAAAAAACGAAAAGGACAAATGAAAAAAGAACGAAATATAGCTAAGTTGCCCAAGATTTCACTTTTTATTTTCAAATAATGCAGCTGCGACGACCAATGTTGAGAGTGAGAGCCACGAAGCAGTTAGCACTGGGTCGGGTGTCGCTAGCAGCACTGAGGCGAACATGGGGGGGGATGCAGCTAGACAACAGGAGAGGACAGCAACAGAGAGACAGACAACAGAAGAGGACAGCAACAGAGAGACAGACAACAGGAGAGGACAGCAACAGAGAGACAGACAACAGGAGAGGAGAGCAACAGAGAGACAGACAACAGGAGAGGACAGCAACAGAGAGACAGACAACAGGAGAGGAGAGCAACAGAGAGACAGACAACAGGAGAGGAGAGCAACAGAGATACAGACAACAGGAGAGGACAGCAACAGAGAGACAGACAACAGGACAGCAACAGAGACAGACAACAGGACAGTAACAGAGAGACAGACAACAGGACAGTAACAGAGAGACAGACAACAGGACAGCAACAGAAAGACAGACAACAGGACAGTAACAGAGAGACAGACAACAGGACAGCAACAGAGAGACAGACAACAGGACAGCAACAGAGAGACAGACAACAGGACAGCAACAGAGAGACAGAAAACAGGACAGCAACAGAGAGTCAGACAACAGGAGAGGAGAGCAATAGAGACAGAACTGAGGTGAGGTGAGCAACAGGATGATAACAAACAGTTCAGTATGACAGAGACAACTAATAGAAAGACAACTGTATGATTATAGAGTTTACATGTTCAAGGAAATATTGTATGATAATAGAAAGGTACACTTTAATTAAATGTATTTTTTGTTCAAGAAAAGATGAATTTTTGTTAAAGAAAAGATGACCAGCAGCTCAAGGCAGTATACTTTACTTTACTTTACTTTAATTAATTGATTCATGTTAAAGGAAACATAGAAGACCTAGGTTCTAGGCCCTGGACAATCTAGACAATTTGATGGCAGCTACTAGATTGTAATCAAGTGCAATACTGAAACACAACTGTGAACATTTCAAACCTGCAAACTGCGACACTTTAAATGAATGTGCAATAATACTATGTGCAATATGACAACCCTCGGGTACATAAGGTTCAGAGATAGGAAATGTTAGAATAGGTATAGCATAGCATAGAGTACAGCACAGTGTTTTATTTGTATAGTATAGTATAGTGGATAGTGTACATAGCCTTTATTTATGTAAACCAGCTCTTTTCCCTTCTTGTTTTTCGTTTTTTTTTCCTAGCACCAGGGGAGCCCCCCCTCCCAAATTTTGTTGTATGGTACCTGTACTATATCAATGACAATAAAGACCATTCATTCATTCATTCACATATGTGGTTCACCTATATGTGATAGAAGCTAGAGAAAGCGGGAACAAGTTGGCAACCGACCAAATGTTGAGACTTTTATTCAGAAAAATATTGCAAAGCAATGGATTCGGTGAGTTATCCCCACTACTACCTAGTTAGTGTAGAGTAGTGGGGATTACTCACCGAATCCATTGCATTGCAATGTTTTGGCTTGACTAGCAAGTGTATCATTGATTTTCAACAGCGTTGACATTTATGTACATTTTTCTGAATAAAAGTCTGAATATTTTGATTGGTTGCCGACTTGTTCCCGCTTCCAACAGCTGCTGTCACATATGTGAACCACAGATATAATGTGTCTCTCCTATATGTGAGTGTTAACTGTGATGACTGTGATATGTGGTTTTCTCACCACCTTCAGTGGTAAGTTGGACATGTGTGTTTCTTTATGACAAAAATGTAGTGTTAATTGTTCAAAGTTTACAAACATCAGCCAGTTTGTTTTCTTATCTTGTAGGTGAGGAAGGAGCTGGAGATGTGTGGGATTGAGTTCTATCCACAGAAAGAGTTTGACGAGGATATGGAGGACAAGTCTGACAATGACAAAATTAGGGTAAGGGCCTCTGCTCCAGTTTTGAATGTACAACCGTAAATAACACCACACATAAATGACTGACTTTGAATCAATCAATCAAACTTTATTTATATAGCACAAGTCATAAATTGAATGCTGAACATAAAAACAATAGTAAGATAAAGAAAAAGGAACATGAAAGTGAAAGTGAATAAATAAAATACAACACAATAAAACCAGGAATAAAACAAGGCGCCCCCCCAACGGAACCCCCCGCCCCCCCAAGAAAGAGGAATTATTACGGACGTAGACACCAAACATCTGACAAGTAGGCTAAAATATCAGCTTTTTTAAATGCACCCAACCCGAATCTGGCGAGTGGCAAGCCCATGGGCTCGTTGGTAACGTTAGTCCGGCAGTAGTCTCGCATAGCCAAACCTATCTCCACACAAGATTGTGCGCAAGTGTGCGCGCGACGCGAGAGAGTTTTTGCAGGGTGAGATGTCTGCAGATGGAAAGTAAGCAAGTTGAAACGTTAGCAAATATAATTGCTGAGTGTTCTAACAGAGCAAGTTGGTTCAAATTGGTCGTTATTATTGTGACTAGAAAGTGTCTGATTATAGTTCCATGGTATGTCAAATAGTGTCAAAGAACTAGCAAGCTAACTAGCTTACTCAGAGGTGATTAGATGAGCTAGTCTGCTGCACACATGCCAGCTAAAGAGCTAACTGGATGCACTTTATTATTTTACTTAAAGTAGATATACTATCTTTCTTATTCTGCTAGAATTGGGCTTCATGGTAATACCATATTGGCATATTTACAGTACATGGACAGTGGATTGAAGCATTGGAAATGTCTGTTTTTTTTATAGTTGGACATACGATTTTTTTTCAGGTGAGAGAGTAAAGTCAAAATGACATTATCTGACTGCATTGCCCACACTAATCCAATATTCAATTATAATTATGTTATAAATTGATATGGATCAATTTATACCTCTTATTAGATTATAAATACTCTGGATGTTATGTTTGCCTTATGGTTGACAGTAAAAGAGGGAGAGAGGAGGATAGAGAGGGAGAGAAGGAGAGAGAGCACGATGGTGCACCAGAGAGAGAGAGAGCGAGCAAGAACCAGGTGAGAAAGTTGACAGGTAGTCAAGACCACATAAGTAAGTAGCCTTGAGAACCGATGGTTCTCGAGCCTAACGGTCCATAGGGCAGGAGCCTATCTCCTGTTTCCGTAGCGTGAGGCGACTTAATGTACAAGTTAGTACACCCCCTGGACATGACGCTGGTATGTCGCATGGTCTTACCCCCTGGCGGGGGGGTCCATGCCACGGTCCATGCCACCCCCCCAAGGCAGCAAACCTAGGGGAAACACTGAGAGTAAAAGTGCAAGTTGAGATAAAGACTAGATAAAAGCCAGGCTAAAAAAGGTGTGTTTTAAGCGTACTTTTAAAGATATCCACACCCTCTGTGGGAGCGAGACCATTTAGGGTTAGGTGCTTTGTAAACCAATAAAATAATCTTAAAATCAATTCTACAACTAACAGGTAGCTAGTGCAGCGATTTTAAAACAGGTGTAATGTGTGCTCTCCTTCTGGTCCTGGTTAACACACGAGCAGCTGAATTTTGTATAACTTGGAGTTGATCTATGGCTTTTTATGGATGATCACAAAGGAGAACATTACAATAGTCCAGCCTGCTAGTTATAAAAGCGTGCACTAGTCTCTCAGTATTAGCCTGGGAGAGAAACGGAATTACTCTGGCAATATTTGTTAAGTGATAGAAGGCAGATTTGGTCACATTCCTGATGTGGGCATCGAAAGTTAAATTGGAATCTATGATGGCACCTAGGTTTTTGGCCAATGACTTCAATTTAGAGGTCAGTTTCTCTCTCAGTGCCTCCAATGACGAGTACCTCTGTTTTGTCCTGGTTGAGCTGAAGGAAGTTCTGAGCCATCCTTATGTCTAAAATACACTTATAGAGGGCATCAATAGGGTAGTGATAGTGTCATCAGGAGACACAGCAATATAGAGTTGAGTGTCATCAGTGTAGCTGTGAAAAAACACAGCCAAGCAGCAGCATATACAAACTAAAGAGGACCTAGGATCGATTTGACAATGAGATAATTATTTATTTCACTCTCACTGCTTAATTTATCTTTCCCTCTCTCTCTCCAATACCACCTACCCTCACCCCCCTCCTCTGAGTAAAGAATGTCCTGACTCCGTCTAGTATAATGCAATGTGGTCTCATGTAATATATATTCCATTTAGCTGATGCTTTTATCCAAAGCAACTTACATTGCAGTGAGTGCATGCATTTTTCATTATATATGGTCCCAGCCGGGAATCGAACCCACAACCTAAGCTGTGTTAGCGCCGTGCTCTACCAGCTGAGCCACAGAGGACGACTTCATTGAAAGTTGTACGTTCTCCTCACCCCGCTAAACCTAGTGAACTGCATTGTTTGCAGGAGGCGATGCCCTTTGCTGTGGTGGGCAGCGACAAAGAGTACCAAGTGAATGGCAAACGTGTTCTTGGGAGGAAGACGGCCTGGGGAGTGGTGGAAGGTGAGCTTGTGACCTTCAGTCGATGAATGCCAACCATGTAACGTTGACCTTCTCTGTGAAGGCTGGTGTGTGCGAACGCCACAGAGAATCGATTTAGGTGGTTATAATTGGACTCAGGCTAAGACCTAGATACAGTAGGAAGCAAATCTCTAGTCTTTAATTGCATGATTAATCCCTCTCTTGCTTGGTTTCCCGATCTTGCAGTTGAAAACCCCAATCACTGCGAATTTGCTCTGCTACGAGATTTCTTGATCAGGTACAGTAATTATCAAATGTGTTTTTTTAATTTTTTTATTACCTCAACATTTAAATGGTTTAATGGTTCATTTAAAAGTAATTAACCTACAGTTACAGTATGCATGAGCACGTGATCTTATGCCAGCATGACACTTTGCTTTCTTCTTTCATGGCTTGAGTCATCTGTGTGTAATGCCACAGACATTGATATGCTAACAGCTAGCTGTGTAAGGCTCTCTGTCCCTCTCTACTTTCCCTCGCAGGTCTCACCTCCAGGATCTGAAGGAAGTCACGCACAACATTCACTACGAAACCTACCGTGCCAGGAGACTCAACGACAATGGAGGTCTGCACCCCATCTCCACCAATGACACTCTAGAGAGCAACTTGTAATTTAACATCAGGGAAAAAGAGAAAGAAAAGAGAGTGAGAGCCAAAAATTAAAAGAAAGAGAAAGATGATGATGATGATGATGATGATGATCATAGACAAAATATATGTTGAGATATGGGATCGCTGCATGCTTTGAGAACATTATAGCTGTGGAATTCATTGTCACTCAAGCATATTAGAAGAACTCTCATCCCAACCACCTACTGTCTCTCTTTCAACCTCCCCACCCTAGGTCACTCACATCCCAGCTCCAGTATACCTGGGAATAACACCTTGACCTTCGGTAAACTGAAACAAGGTCAATCCCCACGGAAATGATTCATACTGGGTTCTTCAAATTACACTGAGTTCCCTTTATTCATTTAAAGTGGATTTCCTTTTTGCCTGGTCCCCTACTCCTTGACCTGACTATTATGTTAAAGTGCCACCATTAGAATTGACAAACAAACACTTTTGCAAAAGGGGGCTGATTCACTGACACGTTGTAAGTGACATTGTGTAGTTGGACCAAGATATATTGATACGTCCTTTGATGTTCATGTTTAATGTTCATGTCAGGTGGCATACAAAGATGTGGGTATTTTAAATATCTGATGTCAACTGCCTCTTCAAACTTGCAGTGCCAATAACCTTTGATGCTGAACTATCTCCTCTCTGCCACTAGATGGCAGTGCTCCCCTCTGTTTTGCATTTGCTCAGTAACTTCTCGGGGTGGATTTTGGTTTGGTTAACTTAACTCGTTCCAGTAACCACTTCATCTAGTGAGCCATTTCCAGTACAAGTTTACACAAAGTCCTCCTATAACTCACTATAGAATATGTCAGGGTACCAGAGTAACCATTCCAAATGTTAACTGATCAGTCACATGTTAATGTTTACAAAGGGGTTGTTATTGAATTCACCCTTTATCAGTGTTCTGTAACGTGCACTGTTTACCATGGAGCACAGTTATTCTAAAAGTACAAACTATTTCATCCTACTGATGTCTATCAATCAATCAGTTCACTCTGGATCAACCTGTATCCTGAAGGGGTTTATCTCCCTTGCCAACAAACATTTTATACAATCATACATGTAACGAGCGTATGTGTGTGAGTGCGTATGTGTGTGACAACATTTGGTGTGAAGTGTGTGGTATATCAATAGAGTGGTTTTTGTGCAGTCGTTGTGTTCCAAGGAACAATACCGAACAATACGAAAGTAGACCGACTTTTCTCACTGTTTCTATCCAGTGTTTTGTAAGTGTGCAGCATGCCAGTAAAACACATCACTCATTCTGCCCATCCACAGAGATATATTCCGTATTACCATGGATGTCTCCAGCTCACATGTCGATGCACAGTAACATCAATGCATTAACCATTTATAAATACAGTGTGAACATCAACCAAAACACTAGATACAAAACAGCATTAATTCCTCCTGCAACTCATATCAGTCCACAGATATCTCTTTTAAATGTCAGTAGTGCTCTCAGCTGTGAATTCTTTTTTATAATTTTCTTTAATACCCACTTTTTCTTAAAGTTGTTGTGATACACTGAGTATTTATATTAGTTATGTATATATTCATGTATTATTTATAGTAATTTATTCATTCTTCATTTAATAAAAAATACTTTCGCCATCTATTTCTTGACTGTTGTTGTTGACTGGTGAGCTCTGTAGTTTTCCTCTCCTGAGTATTTTCCATTAAGTCTATTACCTCAAAGAGATACTAGAACATCCTAATTATTTATAGAGAACATTGGGAGAGGGGGTGTTTGTGTTCCCTCCAAAGGACAACATAATAATTTTTATATTTTCTTCTAGCAGAGGCAGGAGTGCCCTCTACTGGCCATGTAACACCATTTCCAGCAGCACCTTGTCACCACTGAGCAGGGCCGTTACTCAATTGCTAGAAACTTGATAACTTTAAAGTCCTTTCCTCCATCCTCCACTCGTTTCCTACTCAATGCATTGGAGGAAAGGATCTAGGTTCCTACCCATAGATGTTCTCCTCCAATGCCTTTTGAGTAGGTAGAGAGTGGAGGACGCGAGGAATCGAGTTCCTGAGAAAGGGCCCCGGAGCGGGAATGGATTGGTGTAAAATTGTATTTATTTTATTTATTAGGATCCCCATTAGCTGATGCAAAGCATAACCTTTCATCATCATCAACTTTTAGCCAGAAGAGTCGGTCATGCATGTCGTTTATATTTGCTCTCATTGTGCACTGCAGGTCAGGCTGAGCTGCTCTGTTCTAAACCTGTTGTAGCTAGATTTTTTTTAATAGTGCCTGGCCAGAACACTAGTAACTACCACCAGTAATCTAATTGTGATAATACTAGGGTCTGCAGGACATTAGCCCGTTTGGTCAGATGTGGTGTTAAAAAAGAAAAACATCTCTTGACAACAGATTTGTTTCTCCCCATCTTTTGCACAAGTGAATCCATATTTCTTGACAATGTTAGTTTACAGTCTAAAGTTACACCAAGAAGCTTTGTTTCCTGTACTTGCTCAATAGCAGCATTGTCCATTACCAGATTCAGCTGTGGTTTATAGCTTAATGAGTGTTTTGTCCCAAATACAATGCTATTATCATTCATTCATTCATTCATTCATTCATTCATTAGTCTCAGGACAAGTTTGTTTTCAGTGATACAGTTAAAGAATATCTGCAACTCTTTGTTGAGGGCTGAGGTGATTTTCTTAACTGTTATTGCAGACATGTAGAGTGTTGAATCATCTGCATACATCGACACACAGGCTTTTTTTACAAGCAAGTGGGATATCACTTGTAAAAACCGAGAAGATGGTCCAAGTGAAGAGCCCTGCGAAATCCCACACTGTAGTGTATATGTGACAGCAGCTGGTGTAACCGGGAACAAGTCGGCAGCCGATCAAATGTTCAGACTTTTATTCAGAAAAATTTAAATAAACGTCAACGTTGTTGAAAATCAATGACACACGCTAGTCAACCAACACAGCTTGTTTTCTGATCCTTCTAGCAATGTAAGTAGTGTTATAGTTAACTAGGTAGTAGTGGGGATAACTCACCTAATCCATTACATTGCAATATTTTGGCTTGACTAGCGAGTGTGTCATTGACTTTCAACAAATTGTCACATATATTTTGAAGAAATCCGCATGAAACATTTTGGCAAAACCCAAGACAGTCAGCTGTGTAAGATTAGCAACCTGAAGCATAAAATAACCACTACAAAGCAATACACTGCACATGTGAATAATCACATGATCAGATTCTCAAGGCCCCGGCAGATTGACAACTGCCAGTTACTTTCACATGGATAAGAGCAGGAGCAAGGTGCCGGTGGCATAGGGGTGCAGACATCCCTACCGTCACGCACCAGGGAACACATCCCTGTGCTGGTGTGCCTGAACGCGGTTGGGGGGACGGACGTCCAAGGGCTATCCATGGAGGGCCATACACCACCAGAGTGCCACATAACACCCTCTTCTCTGCATATGTGGCCTTATTCCAATGCAACCCAGTCGAGGGGATAGACTAATAAAGGAATAAAAAAGGAAATCAAAGAAATAAACAAACAAGTCGGCTATTGGCCTAAACAGCTCACCAGTTTCAAAGTATCCACACTCTAGGCCCAGGAACTCCCTGAAGGCCAAAACTCTACTTTTTAAATACAGCCATCGATGTCCCCACCATAACAGGACTAAACAGTGCCTTTCACCCAGGGGGTTGTAAGCAGTCTTTAACCTAAACAGGTAAAAAAAAAAAAAAAAAAAAAAACTATTTTCAATTAAACCACAAAAGGTAAGCTTATGGTAAGTATATTCTACATTTACTAAAGTATCCAAACACCCAGTGGCGATTCTACATTAGGGGCAGGCAATGCCCCACCAGGCCACCAGGTGGCGCTATCGTGCAACATGCTTGTTACATCTGAACATTGTGGCAACATGTCATTTATATCTAATACAAAATAGTGATTCAATGGTGAAATTGGTGTGTATACATATAATAAACTTGACTCACAATCCTTATAGTGCTGTTTTGGAGTAATTTCTCTAGTGTGTGTGTGTGTGTGTGTGTGTGTGTGTGTGTGTGTGTGTGTGTGTGTGTGTGTGTGTGTGTGTGTGTGTGTGTGTTCTCACGCTGCAGACTGGGCTCCCTTTCCTATCTCTCTGCTGTCTGGCAGTGGAGAACTCTGCTCCGTCGTTAGTGAGCGTGATTGGAGTAAGCAGGGGGACATTAGCTGAAGGGGCAGAAATGTTTCTGCATAATGAATTCCACCCAGCAACAGGTGGCAAAACATTTTTTAAACGCTAATGACGTTAACATGGCCTGACGTGACGGGAAATAATCACAAAGCTATTCAGTTGATCTCCTGTACGTCTGTCGTTAATGCTAACTAGCTAACAATGAATCGTGTAGATCAGGGGTATTCAATTAAAATTCAACAAGGTCCAGTTAGAGAAAATTTCCTCAAGCAAAGGTCCGGAACATCATAATGTCTAGCTTGCGTTATGATTCATATATATAAAAGTACAATTCAATAATATTTCAATAATATTTATTGTCAATTTTCACATTGAACTGGAGGGATTATAAATAATAAGTACTCTAATAATGAATAAATGCTCATTTCAAATAAAATAAGGGCTGCATTTAAGATACTGTAGAATATTCTCAAGTTGTTGGATATGGATCACGAAAACAGTTCTGAGTTTAAGACTATTTATTTAAACAAAGTACACATGTTACAGAATACGGCCACGGCTGGAGGTGCTGAGATGAGGGCGCTGGGGTGATCAAGAGAAGAGAGCGTCCCCTCGGGCCCACTCCCTTATTTATAAACAATAGTATGTAAATACAGTTGCCAACAATAGCCTATCACAATCACTGTATGGATGCTTCAGGTGTGAGAATTAGGCAGACCTTACATGATGTCACTTTGGCCTAAAAGTCATTCCAGGTTAAAGGTCAGGCCAGATTCACAGGAAGTCATCCTAAAATGCCCATATAAGGACAGCACTTCCTGAGGCAAAAACATATGGCCCTTAAGACAAAGGATGTGTTTACAAGGTGTCATAAACCCCCTTTGTCAGCAGACATTCCTTCATAGCATATATACAGTCCATGCATGTGTGTGTTTAAGTAAAATATACTACAATACACAAGAGAGCTTTTGAAAAATGTGCAAATAAAGTGCTTAATTTTAGAAAAAACGAAATAGAAACTGTAGCTTGAGTTACCCTGGGTTTCCCTTTCTCTTCTATTTTGCTAGCACATCCTGGGTTAATATTTCGATTTTCCTTGTGGCTGATGATGCTTGACTTTTGCTTGACTTTTTCACAAAACTCTTCTTGTTTCCTTTTTTTGTATGGTTTCAGCTACCGCACTCATGCACTCCTTCCACTCAAAATCCAAACAACTTTAAAGGAACATTCGTTAGCACGTTGTTGGACAGTGAATGCTTGTGTTTGGATTCTGGTGGATCGATCATATTGGGCTCTTAGCAGTGGATGACTCAGGTTGTTTGAAGGGCAGGGGCGAAAAGAAAGAAAAGGCACCTACTGCACAACATGGGACCCCATCAGTGCACATGGTTAAGTTTAGACCATTGGAAGGGCAGCCAATAGGGCACATCCTCTAATTTTGCCACTCAAAAGGGCACTTTAGTGCGAAGTTTTTCAACTGTGGGGGCACATGGTCAAGTTTAGACCATTGGAGGGGCACCTCCGACCATTGTGGGGGCACGTCCGCTCATTTTAGCCACTCAAAAGGGCATTTTTGCCCCCCCCCTGAGTCCGCCAGTGGCTCTTAGATTGTGTAATTTCTGTGCCCTCAGTTCAGATTTGAGTGGGTATGTTGGCTTAAAAGATGTGTGTTTTGTCTCGTAGTGGCGCTTCACATTGCCGCTTTTAATAATCACCATGGTCTCCAAACATTGATTGATTGATTGAAAACTTTATTAGAAGATTTGCAGAAGTAGGTACATGACAGTACATATTACATACAAGGTCAACTAACAGGATAAAAACCCAAGAAAGCCACTGGCTTATTTCAATTGGGGTCCTTGATTCTCAATTCATCGTTACATGTAAGACAGACAAAGAAAAAAAAAAACTAGTACTATCTACAAGATAATACAGACAAATAACTATTACTATCTACAAGATAAAAATACATCCATCATGGGAAGAACAATACAACAAAACATCAGGTATGTACAGCGGGTAGGACAGGTGGGGACATACACCACAGGTGGGGGCGGGGGACATACACCACAGGTGGGGGCGGGGGACAAAACACAAAGTATGTACAGTGGGTAGTTCGGGTCTTTTAATCTGATTTTTGATTTAGAGGGTCCAGTTACGGATTGCAGCCTCCTGTAAATGTTTTTTGAGAGTGGTTTTGAAGGTGGGCAGTGTTTTGCACTCCTTTAAGATTATAGGAAGGGCGTTCCACATTTTTACTGCATAGTTTGCAAACGAGTTTAACCCCTTGTTTGTGGTGCAACGCGGTTGAACGTGGTTCGTGGAGCTTCCTCTGGTGTTGTATGTGTGGACGTTGTTCACTTTTTGGAAGTATGTTGACAGGTACTTAACATACTGATTTTGAACTGCCTGTGGGAAGAATGAACATGTAAGTCTGTCCATACATGATTAAAAGCAGTTTTTGCTGTCTACTTTTCTCTTTTTAGAGAACGCCATGTGAAATAACTTTTCTCTGACTCACTTA
>NC_137675.1:22406720-22416720 GCF_963989245.1 Nansenia antarctica
CAGTCATGTGTGACTCTTTGAAGGAAGGCGGCAGGCTAAGAATAGAAGAGGAGACCCAATACTGTGATACTGCAGCAGCCCACGTACTGTGTCTTAGCGTCTCCGAGTGTCATTCCTCTGCCACTGATATCAGCGTGCATCTAACATTTAACACATTTCCCTTGATATCCCGATCACTGATCCTGTCTTTTGTAGGTCTTACTTTGATGGAATCGGGTAGGATAGGACTGTGCAATCACTCTTTCAATAGAGTTATTGAAAGAGCCCCCCCCCCCCCAGACCCCCACCCCCCGACTAATTGAAATATCATTTGAGTCAAAGCACTGTGAGGCTTTTGCTCGTGATCCGCTTCCATTTTTTCCTCGGTGTCTTCCGTAAAAAATGACGTGATCGGAAACGTCCGTGTGATCGTCGCACGTGTCGGTTTCTTTTTGAAATTTGTCAGTTTGTCGCCTCCTGTCACTCTGAGGCCGTCAGAAGGGCTTTCAGACACAGGGAGATCACAGAACAAACCGCAAGAGGGGTGGAGGTGCAGAGATGAGAGGGAATGATTGGGGGGTAGGGGGGATGGGGTTGATAGCAGAACAAGGGCAAGGAATATTTGATGAATTACTAAAGAGGAAGAGAAGAATGTAAAGAAAATAAGAAAGAAGGAGGGGGAAAAAAATGTAAGGATTTGGATCACGTGTCGTGCAGATGGTTTGGAAGAGGGGGAATGGTAGTGTGAGTGGATAATTATACGTTGAATGAAGGAGAGGAAGAGGGGAAGAGAGAGAGAAAGAGGGAGAAAAAAAAGCTGAAAAAAGATGGCATTCAGGGGTAAAGTGTGTGATCTGAATCGGTTACAGTAGGCTAGAAATGCATGAGGCGCCTTTGTAGTAGCATGCCTCTGTAACAAACCCACTCCTCCAGGGATATCGCCATACAGTACAGCCCAATCTAAGCCAATGAGAAGGTAGTGTCACAGGACTGGTTCCATTGCCTCCAAGCATTTTCGTGACCCACACAGCGAATAATAATAATAATAACAATAATTTAAAAAACCACACCTGAAATCTGCTATATCCGGTATTCCTGGATGAAAACCTGGGGCTACAGGGGATAACTGCCCCCTGGATAACTGTTAGTGTTATCAACAGTCTCTCAGAGCAGCGCGCTGGGAACCTGTCTGAGTGCATCGATGCGCTCCTCTCCTGTTTGGCCCTCTCACTGGGGAACAGCTTGCTAATTAATTACCCATAACCAGGCAGACGGGGAGGGGTTGGGGTTGGGGGGGGGGGGGTATCGTTGTATCGTTATTTCGTCTTCGTTTTTTTTCTGTATGGGTCATCGACACACAAGTAGAGTAACCCAATTACATCCTATTCTAATTACATACAGGGTATATAGATAGAGCCCTGTGGCCGTCCAGTCTCTAAGAACCCCCCCCCCCCCGAGGAGGGGTCCAGACCCAGGCTCGCCCACAGCCCCGTCCTCTGCTACAGTCAGGAACACGTCAGTTTGCCATAATGACCTCCCTGGAATAAGTGGCCTCAATGAGGTCATGAAGACCAGAGGGGATTAGAGGAATCCTCTCAACAACTGTTTTTATGTGTGTGTGCGCGAGTGCGTGTGCGTGTGTGCGTGTGTGTGTGTGTGTGTGTGAGTGTGTGTGTGTGAGTGTGTGTGTGTGTGTGTGTGTGTGTGTGTGTGCGTGCGCGCGCGTGTGTGTGTGTGTGAACGTGTGAGTGTTAATGTACTTTTTTTTCCTCCCATATTAACGATAGCAAAGCAACAGATCTCTGCTCAGTACAGATTGCTCAAGTAGTTTACATCACAATGGGCCAGTTTCACGGACAAGGTTTTAAGCCTAGTCCTGGACTAAATCACACTTTCAATGTAAAATCTCCATTATAAGATGCTTTTTAGTCTAGGATTAGGCTTAAGCTTTCTCTGTGAAACCGGCTCAAGATGTCATTGTTTCTATTCAAAGCTGCGTTTAGTAAGAGGATGGGCTGATGAGACAGTCTCCCAGTGGCCATGGCTCCCTTCTTCACCCCTCCATCCCTCCTTCATCCCTCCATCGCCCCCTCCATCCCTCCTTCATCCCTCCATCGCCCCCTTCACCCCTCCATCCCTCCTTCACCCCTCCATCCCTCCTTCACCCCTCCATCCCTCCTTCATCCCTCCATCGCCCCCTTCACCCCTCCATCCCTCCTTCACCCCTCCATCCCTCCTTCACCCCTCCATCCCCCCTTCACCCCTCCTTCACCCTTCCATCTCCCCCTTCACCCGTCCATCCCTCCTTCACCCCTCCACCTCCTCCTTCATCCCTCCATCCCTCCTTCATCCCTCCACCTCCTCCTTCACCCCTCCAGCTCCCCCTTCATCCCTCCATCTCCCCCTTCACCCCTCCATCCCTCCTTCACCCCTCCTCCCGCTCTTCACCCCTCCATCTCCTCCGTCACCCTTCCACCTCCTCCTTCATCCCTCCATCTCCTCCTTCATCCCTCCATCTCCTCCTTCATCCCTCCATCTCCCCCTTCACCCCTCCTCCCACTCTTCACCCCTCCACCTCCTCCTTCATCCCTCCATCTCCCCCTTCACCCCTCCATCCCTCCTTCACCCCTCCACCTCCTCCTTCATCCCTCCATCCCTCCTTCATCCCTCCACCTCCTCCTTCACCCCTCCAGCTCCCCCTTCATCCCTCCATCTCCCCCTTCACCCCTCCATCCCTCCTTCACCCCTCCTCCCGCTCTTCACCCCTCCATCTCCTCCGTCACCCTTCCACCTCCTCCTTCATCCCTCCATCTCCTCCTTCATCCCTCCATCTCCTCCTTCATCCCTCCATCTCCCCCTTCACCCCTCCTCCCACTCTTCACCCCTCCACCTCCTCCTTCATCCCTCCATCTCCCCCTTCACCCCTCCATCCCTCCTTCCCCCCTCCATCTCCCCCTTCACCCCTCCATCCCTCCTTCATCCCTCCATCTCCCCCTTCACCCCTCCATCCCTCCTTCACCCCTCCATCTCCCCCTTCACCCCTCCATCCCTCCTTCACCCCTCCATCCCTCCTTCATCCCTCCATCTCCCTCCTTCACCCCTCCATCCCTCCTTCACCCCTCCAGCTCCCTCCTTCACCCCTCCAGCTCCCTCCTTCACCCCTCCAGCTCCCTCCATCCCTCCTCCATCCCTCCTTCATCCCTCCATCCCTCCTTCACCCCTCCATCCCTCCTTCACCCCTCCATCCCTCCTTCACCCCTCCATCCCTCCTTGACCCCTCCATCCCTCCTTCACCCCTCCATCCCTCCTTCACCCCTCCATCCCTCCTTCACCCCTCCATCCCTCCTTCATCCCTCCATCCCTCCTTCACCCCTCCATCCCTCCTTCACCCCTCCATCCCTCCTTCACACCTCCAGCTCCCTCCTTCGACTCTCTATCTCCCTCCTTCAATCCTCCATTCCTCCTTCACTTCTCCATCCTTCCTTCACCCCTCCATCTCCCCCTTCACCCCTCCATCCCTCCATCTCCCCCTTCACCCCTCCACCCCTCCACCTCCCCCTTCACCCCTCCATCCCTCCATCTCCTCCACCCCCTCCCTCTCCTCCATATCCTCCATCTCCTCCTTCACCCCTTCACCACCTCCTTCATCCTTCCATCTCCTCCTTCACCCCTCCAGGTTTTTTTTCCATCCCTTGTTTCCCCTGTGTTTCTACTCCACACTCTCCCTTCCTCTGCCTCTCTCTCTCTCTCTCTCTCTCTCTCTCTCTCTCTCTCTCTCTCTCTCTCTCACTCTCTCTCTTTCTCTCTCTCGCTCTTTCATTAATTAAAATCATATGGTATCCAGAGGATTCAACCTGACAATAATTTAAATGGGAGATGGCCATTAACTCAACATTACTGTCAGGCTAAAGCTAATTTAGTTTTTTCTCTCCATAAATGTGCTCCTTTTCATGGACATAAATTATTGTCAATTAAAATGTCAAAACATTTTATTTTATGGCCCTTTAATTCACCTAGAAACTGCATGGTAATAGTTTAATTAGACAATTGTTGTAGCCAAGGAGTACTTTTCATTCACTTGGGGGTTGTTGTAGTACCGGTATACCTAAATACCAATTTCACCCAGATGTTACTTTTTGAAGTAACGCAAAATGAAGTTCATTATTAGGAAGTAATTATCAATACACACCAACTGTTTCCAACAAACAATAACAGATGCTGTACAGACAAAGTAATAGGACTTAAATAAAAAATAGGACAGAAATAAAGCTTACCTAAGTTTCACTTGTGAATTGTCAGTTGAAAAGACACAAACCCGATTCATTCCAGGCACTGACACCTTGCATTGTGGGAAATCATTGATTAATTACAGTGATGCTAAATAGAACGTGCGTCAGCTGATGAACCTGCTGTTGCCGTCTCATTATATCAGCGTGACTTCTGTTTACCTGGCTGTGACAACACAAAGGGAAAGGTTGAGATTGAGCATTCATACTGCGGCCTATTTAGTAGCCATTTTCAGTATGCAAAATTTAAAAAGTTTAATACTGCTCCGAAAGACCTCTTCACCCCCCACCCACTCTGTGCAGATCATCTAATCATCGTTAATAATACACATTTTAAAATAAATGCTTTTTCTAGCACTGGGACTGCCAATGCACCTGGTCCTAGCATAGAGTTTTGCTCAAGATGACTGATGATTCACTTATTTTAGACAAATGTGACATGTTCTGGTGAAAGGGGTAGTAACAAGTCAGCAGCTGGTTTATTGTTCAGACTTTTATTTAGAAAAATGTAAATACATTTCAGCGTTGAAAATCAATGACACACTCGCTAGTCAACTAGCACAGCCTGTTTTGTGAACCTGCTAACAATCTTAAGTAGTGTTATAGTAGTGTTATAGATCTAGGTAGCAGTGGGGGTTACTCACCGAATCCATTGCATTGCAATATTTTGGCTTGACTGGCGAGTGTGTTGTGATTTTCAACAATGTCGACATTTATTTCCGTGTTTCAAGTTCGAACATTTTGATTGGTTGCCGACTTGTTACCCCTTTTGCCAGAACGTGTCACAAATGTACTTGTTGTAAGTCGCTTTGGATAAAAGCGATAGTACAGTCTCACTATACTACTATGATACTACAGTCTCACTATACTGCTACAGTCTCACTATACAACTACAATACTACAGTCTCACTATACAACTACAATACTACAGTCTCACTATACAACTACAATACTACAGTCTCACTATACTACTACAATACTACAGTCTCACTATACTGCTACAATACTACAGTCTCACTATACAACTACAATACTACAGTCTCACTATACTACTACAATACTACAGTCTCACTATACTGCTACAATACTACAGTCTCACTATACTGCTACAATACTACAGTCTCACTATACTACTACAATACTACAGTCTCACTATACTGCTACGATACTACAGTCTCACTATACTGCTACAATACTACAGTCTCACCATACTACTACAATACTACAGTCTCACTATACTGCTACAATACTACAGTCTCACTATACTACTACAATACTACAGTCTCACTATACTGCTACAATACTACAGTCTCACTATACAACTACAATACTACAGTCTCACTATACTACTACAATACTACAGTCTCACTATACAACTACAATACTACAGTCTCACTATACTGCTACAATACTACAGTCTCACTATACAACTACAATACTACAGTCTCACTATACTGCTACAATACTACAGTCTCACTATACTGCTACAATACTACAGTCTCACTATACTACTACAATACTACAGTCTCACTATACTGCTACAATACTACAGTCTCACTATACAACTACAATACTACAGTCTCACTATACTACTACAATACTACAGTCTCACTATACTGCTACAATACTACAGTCTCACTATACAACTACAATACTACAGTCTCACTATACTACTACAATACTACAGTCTCACTATACTACTACAATACTACAGTCTCACTATACTGCTACAATACTACAGTCTCACTATACAACTACAATACTACAGTCTCACTATACTACTACAATACTACAGTCTCACTATACTGCTACAATACTACAGTCTCACTATACAACTACAATACTACAGTCTCACTATACAACTACAATACTACAGTCTCACTATACAACTACAATACTACAGTCTCACTATACTACTACAATACTACAGTCTCACTATACTGCTACAATACTACAGTCTCACTATACTACTACAATACTACAGTCTCACTATACTGCTACAATACTACAGTCTCACTATACAACTACAATACTACAGTCTCACTATACTACTACAATACTACAGTCTCACTATACTGCTACAATACTACAGTCTCACTATACAACTACAATACTACAGTCTCACTATACTGCTACAGTCTCACTATACAACTACAATACTACAGTCTCACTATACTACTACAATACTACAGTCTCACTATACAACTACAATACTACAGTCTCACTATACTACTACAATACTACAGTCTCACTATACTGCTACAATACTACAGTCTCACTATACAACTACAATACTACAGTCTCACTATACTGCTACGATACTACAGTCTCACTATACTGCTACAATACTACAGTCTCACCATACTACTACAATACTACAGTCTCACTATACTGCTACAATACTACAGTCTCACTATACTACTACAATACTACAGTCTCACCATACTACTACAATACTACAGTCTCACTATACTGCTACAATACTACAGTCTCACTATACTGCCACAATACTACAGTCTCACTATACTGCTACAATACTACAGTCTCACTATACTACTACAATACTACAGTCTCACTATACTGCTACAATACTACAGTCTCACTATACTGCTACAATACTACAGTCTCACTATACAACTACAATACTACAGTATCACTATACTGCTACAATACTACAGTCTCACTATACTGCTACAATACTACAGTCTCACTATACTGCTACGATACTAGGGCTGCACGATTTGGGGAAAAAATCGAATTGCGATTATTTGGACAGATATCGCGATTGCGATTAATTTGCGATTATTTTTTTTTTAAATAGCAAAAAAAAAAAAAAAAACGTTTTTGTAAAGTGTGGCCATATCTCCGGCTAGGAAGGTCGTATCAACGTGCAGTTTGTTTGTACGTCTTCAGGGGACTTAGAGGCTCCCTCCTCTAGCACCCCCACAGCCCGAGCTACGAGTGAAAGAACTAAACTTACATTGGGTTGCTTTAAAGTTGGGTTGCTTTAAAATCAAGCTTCAGATTAAAACATGTGATGGAGCATTACTAACCTGACTCAGGTGGTTTGTTTCACACAACCATCTAGGAAAGCTTAATTGGAAGATGTTTGGAAAAGGGCAGGTACTTTCAAAAAATACTTGGCAGGTGATTGGATGAATCTATCTATTTTCAGAGAGCATTACCACATGATACCATCAAACTACTTCTGCTGAAGCCATTATCCACCATGAATGTTGCTATTGCTAGCTACCGAAACGTGGGCGTTTCACGTGCGATGTTGTTGGTGTGCGTTCATTGACGTTGACGTTCATTGACGTTCACGTTCATTGTTGACGTTCATTGTTGACGTTCATTGACGTTGACGTTCATTGACGTTGAATCCGACGCGCTGTATGACGTATCCCATACGGGTAGTGGTGGTCTAGTGAGTTGGACTTGTGATCGGAAGGTTGTGTGAGTTCAAATCCCGCCTGAAACCACACCACTACTAGTGTGCCCTTGAGTAAGGCACTTAGCCCTCAGTTACTCCAGGGGGAATGTCCCTGTAATTCGTAATTGTAAATCGCTTTGGATTAAAAGCGTCAGCTAAATAGCAAAAAAAAAAAAAAAAGTAAAAAAAAAAAAAAAAAAAAAAAAAAAAATCGCAGGCAAATCGCAGGCTTTGCGATTAGCTAATCGCATAATTTCAAATCGCGATTTCGATTTAAAATCGATTAATCGTGCAGCCCTATACGATACTACAGTCTCACTATACTGCTACAATACTACAGTCTCACTATACTGCTACAATACTACAGTCTCACCATACTGCTACAATACTACAGTCTCACTATACTACTACAATACTACAGTCTCACTATACTGCTACAATACTACAGTCTCACTATACAACTACAATACTACAGTCTCACTATACTGCTACAATACTACAGTCTCACTATACAACTACAATACTACAGTCTCACTATACTACTACAATACTACAGTCTCACTATACTGCTACAATACTACAGTCTCACTATACAACTACAATACTACAGTCTCACTATACTACTACAATACTACAGTCTCACTATACTGCTACAATACTACAGTCTCACTATACTACTACAATACTACAGTCTCACTATACTGCTACAATACTACAGTCTCACTATACTGCTACAATACTACAGTCTCACTATACTGCTACAATACTACAGTCTCACTATACTACTACAATACTACAGTCTCACTATACTGCTACAATACTACAGTCTCACTATACAACTACAATACTACAGTCTCACTATACTGCTACAATACTACAGTCTCACTATACTACTACAATACTACAGTCTCACTATACTGCTACAATACTACAGTCTCACTATACAACTACAATACTACAGTCTCACTATACAACTACAATACTACAGTCTCACTATACAACTACAATACTACAGTCTCACTATACTACTACAATACTACAGTCTCACTATACTACTACAATACTACAGTCTCACTATACTGCTACAATACTACAGTCTCACTATACTACTACAATACTACAGTCTCACTATACTGCTACAATACTACAGTCTCACTATACTGCTACAATACTACAGTCTCACTATACTGCTACAATACTACAGTCTCACCATACTGCTACAATACTACAGTCTCACTATACTGCTACAATACTACAGTCTCACTATACTGCTACAATACTACAGTCTCACCATACTGCTACAATACTACAGTCTCACTATACTGCTACAATACTACAGTCTCACTATACTGCTACAATACTACAGTCTCACTATACTGCTACAATACTACAGTCTCACTATACTACAATACTACAGTCTCACTATACAACTACAATACTACAGTCTCACTATACTACTACAATACTACAGTCTCACTATACAACTACAATACTACAGTCTCACTATACTACTACAATACTACAGTCTCACTATACTGCTACAATACTACAGTCTCACTATACTGCTACAATACTACAGTCTCACTATACTGCTACAATACTACAGTCTCACTATACTGCTACAATACTACAGTCTCACCATACTGCTACGATACTACAGTCTCACTATACTGCTACGATACTACAGTCTCACTATACTGCTACAATACTACAGTCTCACTATACTACTACACACTACAGTCTCACTATACACTACACACTACAGTGTGAGCTGGAGGCCGCGGGGCTCAGCTGAGCTGATCAAACTGTGCTGAATGTCTGGACCGATCACAAAGCACCTCTATTGGCAGGTAGGCGAGGGAGGTGGGGGGGGGGGGTATGAGGGGATGAGTGGGGGGGCACGGGGGGGGGGGGATCTGTAATTCTGCTGGTGCTTTGTGCGAGACAAGTTTGTCGATCAATGGTCTTTGTGAATGTTAAGTGTGATGAGAGTCGTATTGACACGGGCCAGTCCACCCCGAGGCCCGCTTCACACCAAGAGAAGTGTGTGACAGAGAGAGAGAGACTTGCGTGTGTGTGTGTGTGTGTGTGTGTGTGTTTGCGTGCATGTGTGTGTGTGTGTGTGCTTTTTCGATAGAGAGAGAGAGCGGCAGTTACAGCAGAACTACAGGGGGCTGGGATGTGTGTAAGGCAAGGCAAGGCAAGTTTATTTGTATAGCACATTTCATACAAAAGGGGCAATTCAAAGTGCTGTGCATCTAAACAGCACTTGACCTCTACACGCTGTGGTACTGACTGTATG
>NC_137675.1:22421720-22436720 GCF_963989245.1 Nansenia antarctica
GTTGGCCAGTCGAATCGGCGCTTTGTCAGAGTAGGTTTAGAGAGACAGAGGGATCAGGGGGATGCAATGGAATCTAGCTACTAGGTATTTTTTTCGGCAGAGATTCGTAAAGTGTGTCTTTAATGGCCCCCAATGTATGCTAGATTCCATAGCATCCCCCCCCCCCCCCGCCCTCTCTCTCTCTCTCTCTCTCGCCTATTTGACTCGCCGACATTTTGGTTGTTTGGTTGTGTACATTAAGGCCGTTAAGGATGCACTTTGTGAATCTCTGCAGAAAATAAGTAAAAATGATAAATGAAGGATACAGAGGCGTGTTTGTAGGGGTGATAACACTGATTGATAACAATTGAAGCGATTATGGAACACAGAGGGATTCAGTGTCACGTGGTCTTCCGTCTTTGGTGGAAGATGTTTATCCGTTCACGTGGATCGAGTTGTTGGGATGAAATTCAAGGCGTGCCCTGTCCACTGTGATCCTATATACTGTATATATATATATTTCTTTTTTAAGGTTATTTTTTCTGAGTGGGGCAGTACCATTCATATTTATGATTTTATTGGATAGAGATTGTGAAGATAGACAGGGAAGTAAGGAGGAGAGAGCATGTCAGGTCAAGTCAAGTCAACTTTATTTGTATAGCACATTTACGTACAGCAATGCTGAGCCAAAGTGCTTCACAGTAAAAATAGATAAAATGCAGGAAATAAGTAAGCACAATGCACACAATACAATGTAATACAAAATATGGTCAAATTAAAAGAGAAGATAAAAGGACTAAAAACAATAAAACAATAAGACAATAAGAGCCAGGGACCTACAATAAAAACTATAAAATAATAAAAGCCAGGGACCGATAGCTAGGTGGGGGGGAAGGCTAGGGAAAACAGGTGTGTTTTAAGGAGAGATTTAAAAATCTCCAGGGTCTGAGCGGCCCGTACGTGGAGGGGGAGGCTGTTCCAGAGTTTAGGTGCAGCAGCCGCAAAGGCTCTGTTCCCCCTGGTTTTCAGCCTGGTTCTGGGCACCACCAGCAGCAGCTGGTCTGCTGATCTGAGGGATCTGGAGGGGGTGTGGCGGTGCAAGAGCTCAGAGAGGTAAAGGGGGGCCAGTCCATTTAGTGCTTTAAAAACGGTCAGGGATAATTTAAAATCAATGCGGTAACGCACAGGCAGCCAGTGGAGCGAACACAGAATTGGACTAATGTGTTGATACTTTTTTGTCCTCGTAAGGAGGCGCGCAGCCGCGTTTTGGACGAGTTGTAGGCGGCGGAGCAGGGACTGGTCGATCCCCACGTAGAGTGCGTTACAGTAGTCCAGGCGAGTAGTGACAAAGGCATGTGTCACACTCTCCAGGTTCTTCTGGGAGAGGTAGGCCTTTGTCAGCAGGGCATGGGCCAGATTCGAACCCCATGCCGACATGGGCATATGTGTGCAGTGCTAGACCGCTGGACCACCCCAGGCCTCTGCTCCTATCTTTAAAGGAAGTTTTTACTTGGGCTTTCTGTGGGATCCTACATGATGTGATCGCCCTATGAAGTTAAGGCTAAAGGGAGAGACAGAAAAGGAAGCAAAAACAACCCAGATCAAATAGAATTGAATTAAACAGCCACACCGAGAGGCTATTTCCAAAGGTCTGAGGCTGTTAGCAAAGGTCGTGCCGGCTTGCAAGCAAACATAAAAAATGGAGATGAAGATGGAGCTTCTCCAAAGCCTCAGTAATTCCACGAAAAGGCATTACTTCCCCAGAGAGAGGTGGGCAAGACATTCACAGCCATTGGGACACGATCCAGGGTCACTGCAATACAATAATTGGGGGTAGGATAGTGAAAACAGAGAGAGGGAGAGAGAGAGACAGAGAGAGAGAAAGACAGAGAGAGGGACAGGGAGAGAGAGGGAGAGAGAGAGACAGAGAGAGAGAAAGACAGAGAGAGGGACAGGGAGAGAGAGAGACAGAAAGAGAGAGAGAGAGAGAGAGAGAACGCAAGGGAGGAATAGAGACACGAGGAAGGGTTAAAGAAGGAGTGAGAGGGTTATAAAATAATACAGTATGTGTGGGTGTGAGGGAGGAAGGGGATTCTGCTCAACATATAATTACCACATTTTAAAAAGCTGCCTGAGAGACAGGGGGCACCAATGGAGAGTGACAGGAGGGATGGGATGCATGCTATGGACAACAATGAGAGGGATAGAGAGAGAGAGAGGGGGGGGAGAGAAAGGGGGAGAGAGAGAGAGAGAGAGAGATGCCATACGATGAATAGTTGATGCTTAACCAACGTTGATGCTTAACTGAAGTTATGTGGGAATATTTTCCCTCCTGTTTTTTTTTTTAAATTACCACTCACTTGCTTCCCTCTCCGCTGATGCGCACACACACTCGCACACACACACACACACACACACACACACTCGCACACGCGCACGCACTCGCACACGCACACACACTGAAAGCTGAATTTGGCTGATATGGTTGGCATGGAAACCACTTGCTTATACATTCCTTTATATCTAAAGACAGCAACAGAGGGAGGAATGCACATTCATTTATTTAGCCTTGTAAAAAAAGAAGGGGAAAACAAGAAGGAACAGAATGAAGGAACTAAAGGTGGTGAGGTCAAGGTCAAGACAGATGGAGAACCAGATTAATGTTGTATAAAAGGTTGTATGAAAGCTTTCAGAGGGAGGGGTGGAAAGAGGTAGGGAGGGAAAGAGATAGCGTTTGAGAGAGGCTGTGTTGGAGACGAGGGGAGTTGGAGAGAGGGAGGGTTGGAGAGAAGAGAGAGAGAGAGAGAGAGAGAGGGAGGGATGGAGAGAGGGAGGGAGCTCTTGGAGAAGAGATGAAAGATGAGAAACTTTAGTGTGATGGAAGTATCAGAGGGGATTTGGAGAACCTTACTGTACTCTGTATGTAAATAAGGAAGGAGGAGGAGGAGGCTGAAGAGAGAGAGAGAGAGAGAGAAATCTCAGGTCTAGAGACAGAGATGTGTGGGTGAGATGGAACATGAAGCCTATAGAGTCATGTGGGGGAGTTGTGTGAACTGAACTGTGTGTGTGTGTGTGTGTGTCTGTGTGTGTAAATGTGTGTGTGTGTGTGTGTGTGTGTGTATAAACATGTGTGTGTGTGTGTGCATGCTTTGTACGTGTGTGTGTGTGTGTATATAATATACATGCACACATGAGACATTTCCAGCATCAACACCAATCCCCATCAGGTTGTTGAGTCGGTTGTCTATCAGTCATCAGTCCACCATTACAGGAAATGTAATCTCTTCTATCTCTCTTTCTCTCTCTCTTTCTCTCTCCTAAATCTCATTTAACCTTTCACTTCTGGTTCAAGCCGAGCAAAACGTTCTATTATAGGAACCCATCCGTCCAGTCGCTGAACAATTATGATTTACCGTCCGGCTAATAATGTCCTATTGAACGACAGTTTACGCACTGAGCCGAACCATCTCACCGGCTTTCGTCTCACAGCTTTCGGTTACGCTGCCGCCAACAGGGCGAATACCTGGATGCGATTGGCCGTCTTGTGTGCCTCGAATACCTTACCAGTGGACGACTGTGTTTTCCTCCAGCTGAATCCTCCGTTATCGTGGATCACTGGGCCAGATGCAGACGCAGGTGCAGCGATTATGCACCGAACAATAAGCACGTCGTCGGGTCCCGTTTTCAGCCATTAGTTTACAGTCGCCGTTTACACACGTGCCATGCGGTGGTGTATTGTCTGGGCAGTGATAGGACACAATACTGGCCCTCATCACAACCTGTTGACTAATGAGGTGGTCTGGATCTATTGTTGGGAGTTAAGCTGTGTGGTCGGTCGGTCGGTGTGTGTGTGCGTGCGTGTGTGTGTGTGCGTGTGTGTGTGTGTGTGTGTGTGCGTGTGTGTGTGTGTGTGTGTGTGTGTGTGTGTGTGTGTGCACGTCTGTGTGCGTGGGTGTGCGTGTGCATGCGCGCGTGTGTATGTGTGTGCGAGTGCGTGTGTGCGTGTGTGTCTGCGTGCTGGGTTGCACAGTAATGCCCTCTCTCATTGTGTTCCGATAGATTATTATACAGTAGTTGTTTTCTGAGCAAACAAGATGTCTGGAGGCTTTTCAGCTCCCTGATAACATTTGTCATATCTGCTCATTTCCTTATGCTGGATAAAAAATAAAAAAAAGAGAGAAAAATGTTAATCTCTCAAACAACAGCTTTTTTTTTTTGCCAGTCAAATGGTTCCTACTCTTGTTGTTTAACCACTCTGAACACGCGTATTACCCTACAGGATCCGTTTTACATTAGTTTCAGGATAATTGCAACCTGTAGTAGAATATCTTTGAATTCATTTTCCATGCCCAGTCGTATTTGTTATGCTACGTTTTGGTTCCTTTCTGTAACACTGCTGGCACTGTTCAGCAAGTCAAATGGAACCGCAGTATTTCCGAGGCCCTCCCAGTATATTTAGCTACTTCCACTCTATCACACTGATTGACTTCCCCCCACGACTGATCACTACAATCAACCACACTTCACCATCCTAAAATAGACACCACAACTGACCATTTTCGGGCTTGGACTTCCTGTAAAGGGGCGGGGTGGGTAAATGGATCATAATAGTAAATCCAGTTCACATGGACGGTGTCCCAGAGGGGCCAGTTGGACTTGGCACCACCCCGTGGGATTGAGTGTTTGCTAAGGAGCTTGGTGCTAATCTGTCAGCTACGCTGATACGGCGCATACAGCGGCGCCCACCGACCACAGATCCGACCGCCTTTGTCTCTCTCCATTGTCCCCGCTTCCCATCCGCGGTGTTACGACTTCCCCTTCCTGCATGGTGGTGAAGCCCATTATGTTCCGCTGTTCTACATGATAGGATGAGAGAGGGGGCCTCCATAATGGCACTGTGTTGCAATTAGGACCAATCCCTGAAGGTCAGAGAACTAAAATAAGCACGTGTCCCGGTACCCGGGTTTTCTCTCTTTCTATCTCTCTCTCTCTCGCTCTCGCTCACTTCTTTTCTCTTTCTCTCTCTCTCTCTTCCTCTCTCTCTCTCTCTCTCCCTCTCTCTCTCCCTCTCTCCCCCCCTCTCTCCCCCCCCCTCTCTCTCTCTCTCTCTTCCTCTCTCTCTCTCTTCCTCTCTCTCTCCCTCTCTCTCTCTCTCCCCCCCCCTCTCTCTCTCTTCCTCTCTCTCTCTCTCTCCCCCCCCCTCTCTCGCTCTCTCCCTCTCTCTCTCCCCCCCCTCTCCCTCTCTCTCTCCCTCTCTCCCTCCCCATCTTCCTCTCTCTCCCTCTCTCCCTCCCTCCCTCTCTCTCCCTCTGTGTCTCTCTCTCTCCCATCACAACTTGAATTTAATGACGACACACTCAGTCCCAATCCCCCCCCTGTGCCCCTATGTGAATAATTCCACCGGCTCTCTCGGTCCTTATTGCCTTCCTCCCCCCGTCCTTAACGCCCTCTGCGTCTGTGTGATTCTTTCCCCATCGCCATGACTACACAGTCTACTGGCAGGTGGACAGGTGGTGTCCCAGGGCCGTAGCTTTAACCTGTCACCGTGATGAGTGGGGCTGTGAAGAGACCATTAAGACCGTGTCAGAGTAGCCCTCGTGGGGGACTGACCTTGCCCGCGCGCGCGCACACACACACAGGCCACAACCTGGTCTCACACGGCAGACTCCAAACGTGTAGCTCGCAGGGGTGCGCCTGCTATGTGCGCCTGTCGGGGCTTCTCTCGGGATTATTCCATTTTGAATTGCACTTGCATTAATTAGTTAGGCCACATTTAGGGTTAGGGCCTAACTAATTAATGCAAATGCAATTCAAAATGGAACAATCCCGAGAGAAGCCCCGACAGGCGCACATAACAGGCGCACCCCTGCGCTTTCAAACGAGCGAACGTCGGAATTCGACGTTTGGATGCGATGGAAAACGTCGAATTCTGACGTCTGCCGTGTGAGACCAGGCTGCACAGGCACACACAAACACAGGCAAACACATGCATGCCCGCACGCACGCACACACACACACACACACACACACACACACACACACACGCACACACGCACAGACAAACAAAATCCGACCAGTTAGATGTGGCCCTTGGGGACTTCCGTCTTGGCTTCTGTCTCAGTGGTGGTTGGAGCTTTGAATATGTAAATGACAAAGGGGCCAGACACACACACACACACACACACACACATACGATTCACGACTCAATTAATGTTCGGGTTGAATACAACAGCAATAATCAACAGAAAGAAAAACTCGCGAGGACATCATACAACAACATCAACCCAAGGTGAGAATACAATCGTTGTTTACTAGAAGCCACTGTTCCCCATTAGACTCTGACAAAGACTTGTTATATATGGATTATACACTTTGCTATATACTGAAAAGATCTTCTAAGACAAGTGCATGTCAAGGACTGATTACTTCTTCACGGCACTTAGTCCTGAGGCACTTTTCACTCTCCATCCTTCTTCTAAATTCCCCACCTATCTTCTGTTCTCCAAAGAGCCAGCACCAGCAGTTGTCCCTGAGCCCCCCCGAGGGACATAACAAAGTTTAAGAAATGGTCGGAATGGAAGTTCAGTAAGAGGTCAAAACAGACATCTACAGTATTCACAGGACACACACACACACAGACACAGACACACACACACACACACACACACACACACACACACACACACACATCCATCCACAGGGTTGGGGATAAAGACAAGGCCGAGGCCGAAGCGTCCCTCAGGCCTCATGTTGATTGTTATTCCCTCGTTCCCCCTCACGGTCACACGTCCTCCCCAGCCACCCTGCCTTCCTTCATTCTGTCTTTAGACCGCCCTGCCTTCCTTCATTCTGTCTTTAGACCGCCCTGCCTTCCTTCATTCTGTCTTTAGACCGCCCTGCCTTCCTTCATTCTGTCTTTAGACCATCCTGCCTTCCTTCATTCTGTCTTTAGACCATCCTGCCTTCCTTCATTCTGTCTTTAGACCGCCCTGCCTTCCTTCATTCTGTCTTTAGACCGCCCTGCCTTCCTTCATTCTGTCTTTAGACCATCCTGCCTTCCTTCATTCTGTCTTTAGACCATCCTGCCTTCCTTCATTCTGTCTTTAGACCATCCTGCCTTCCTTCATTCTGTCTTTAGACCGCCCTGCCTTCCTTCATTCTGTCTTTAGACCATCCTGCCTTCCTTCATTCTGTCTTTAGACCACCCTGCCTTCCTTCATTCTGTCTTTAGACCATCCTGCCTTCCTTCATTCTGTCTTTAGACCGCCCTGCCTTCCTTCATTCTGTCTTTAGACCATCCTGCCTTCCTTCATTCTGTCTTTAGACCGCCCTGCCTTCCTTCATTCTGTCTTTAGACCGCCCTGCCTTCCTTCATTCTGTCTTTAGACCACCCTGCCTTCCTTCATTCTGTCTTTAGACCACCCTGCCTTCCTTCATTCTGTCTTTAGACCGCCCTGCCTTCCTTCATTCTGTCTTTAGACCATCCTGCCTTCCTTCATTCTGTCTTTAGACCACCCTGCCTTCCTTCATTCTGTCTTTAGACCATCCTGCCTTCCTTCATTCTGTCTTTAGACCATCCTGCCTTCCTTCATTCTGTCTTCAGACCACCCTGCCTTCCTTCATTCTGTCTTTAGACCACCCTGCCTTCCTTCATTCTGTCTTTAGACCGCCCTGCCTTCCTTCATTCTGTCTTTAGACCACCCTGCCTTCCTTCATTCTGTCTTTAGACCATCCTGCCTTCCTTCATTCTGTCTTTAGACCACCCTGCCTTCCTTCATTCTGTCTTTAGACCATCCTGCCTTCCTTCATTCTGTCTTTAGACCATCCTGCCTTCCTTCATTCTGTCTTCAGACCACCCTGCCTTCCTTCATTCTGTCTTTAGACCACCCTGCCTTCCTTCATTCTGTCTTTAGACCGCCCTGCCTTCCTTCATTCTGTCTTTAGACCGCCCTGCCTTCCTTCATTCTGTCTTTAGACCATCCTGCCTTCCTTCATTCTGTCTTTAGACCACCCTGCCTTCCTTCATTCTGTCTTTAGACCACCCTGCCTTCCTTCATTCTGTCTTTAGACCACCCTGCCTTCCTTCATTCTGTCTTTAGACCACCCTGCCTTCCTTCATTCTGTCTTTAGACCATCCTGCCTTCCTTCATTCTGTCTTTAGACCATCCTGCCTTCCTTCATTCTGTCTTTAGACCACCCTGCCTTCCTTCATTCTGTCTTTAGACCACCCTGCCTTCCTTCATTCTGTCTTTAGACCGCCCTGCCTTCCTTCATTCTGTCTTTAGACCGCCCTGCCTTCCTTCATTCTGTCTTTAGACCGCCCTGCCTTCCTTCATTCTGTCTTTAGACCGCCCTGCCTTCCTTCATTCTGTCTTTAGACCACCCTGCCTTCCTTCATTCTGTCTTTAGACCGCCCTGCCTTCCTTCATTCTGTCTTTAGACCATCCTGCCTTCCTTCATTCTGTCTTTAGACCGCCCTGCCTTCCTTCATTCTGTCTTTAGACCATCCTGCCTTCCTTCATTCTGTCTTTAGACCATCCTGCCTTCCTTCATTCTGTCTTTAGACCACCCTGCCTTCCTTCATTCTGTCTTTAGACCATCCTGCCTTCCTTCATTCTGTCTTTAGACCATCCTGCCTTCCTTCATTCTGTCTTCAGACCACCCTGCCTTCCTTCATTCTGTCTTTAGACCACCCTGCCTTCCTTCATTCTGTCTTTAGACCGCCCTGCCTTCCTTCATTCTGTCTTTAGACCGCCCTGCCTTCCTTCATTCTGTCTTTAGACCATCCTGCCTTCCTTCATTCTGTCTTTAGACCACCCTGCCTTCCTTCATTCTGTCTTTAGACCACCCTGCCTTCCTTCATTCTGTCTTTAGACCACCCTGCCTTCCTTCATTCTGTCTTTAGACCACCCTGCCTTCCTTCATTCTGTCTTTAGACCATCCTGCCTTCCTTCATTCTGTCTTTAGACCATCCTGCCTTCCTTCATTCTGTCTTTAGACCACCCTGCCTTCCTTCATTCTGTCTTTAGACCACCCTGCCTTCCTTCATTCTGTCTTTAGACCGCCCTGCCTTCCTTCATTCTGTCTTTAGACCGCCCTGCCTTCCTTCATTCTGTCTTTAGACCGCCCTGCCTTCCTTCATTCTGTCTTTAGACCGCCCTGCCTTCCTTCATTCTGTCTTTAGACCACCCTGCCTTCCTTCATTCTGTCTTTAGACCGCCCTGCCTTCCTTCATTCTGTCTTTAGACCATCCTGCCTTCCTTCATTCTGTCTTTAGACCGCCCTGCCTTCCTTCATTCTGTCTTTAGACCATCCTGCCTTCCTTCATTCTGTCTTTAGACCGCCCTGCCTTCCTTCATTCTGTCTTTAGACCGCCCTGCCTTCCTTCATTCTGTCTTTAGACCGCCCTGCCTTCCTTCATTCTGTCTTTAGACCGCCCTGCCTTCCTTCATTCTGTCTTTAGACCATCCTGCCTTCCTTCATTCTGTCTTTAGACCATCCTGCCTTCCTTCATTCTGTCTTTAGACCGCCCTGCCTTCCTTCATTCTGTCTTTAGACCATCCTGCCTTCCTTCATTCTGTCTTTAGACCGCCCTGCCTTCCTTCATTCTGTCTTTAGACCGCCCTGCCTTCCTTCATTCTGTCTTTAGACCACCCTGCCTTCCTTCATTCTGTCTTTAGACCATCCTGCCTTCCTTCATTCTGTCTTTAGACCGCCCTGCCTTCCTTCATTCTGTCTTTAGACCATCCTGCCTTCCTTCATTCTGTCTTTAGACCGCCCTGCCTTCCTTCATTCTGTCTTTAGACCACCCTGCCTTCCTTCATTCTGTCTTTAGACCGCCCTGCCTTCCTTCATTCTGTCTTTAGACCACCCTGCCTTCCTTCATTCTGTCTTTAGACCGCCCTGCCTTCCTTCATTCTGTCTTTAGACCGCCCTGCCTTCCTTCATTCTGTCTTTAGACCGCCCTGCCTTCCTTCATTCTGTCTTTAGACCGCCCTGCCTTCCTTCATTCTGTCTTTAGACCGCCCTGCCTTCCTTCATTCTGTCTTTAGACCACCCTGCCTTCCTTCATTCTGTCTTTAGACCGCCCTGCCTTCCTTCATTCTGTCTTTAGACCGCCCTGCCTTCCTTCATTCTGTCTTTAGACCGCCCTGCCTTCCTTCATTCTGTCTTTAGACCGCCCTGCCTTCCTTCATTCTGTCTTTAGACCATCCTGCCTTCCTTCATTCTGTCTTTAGACCACCCTGCCTTCCTTCATTCTGTCTTTAGACCACCCTGCCTTCCTTCATTCTGTCTTTAGACCACCCTGCCTTCCTTCATTCTGTCTTTAGACCGCCCTGCCTTCCTTCATTCTGTCTTTAGACCATCCTGCCTTCCTTCATTCTGTCTTTAGACCGCCCTGCCTTCCTTCATTCTGTCTTTAGACCGCCCTGCCTTCCTTCATTCTGTCTTTAGACCACCCTGCCTTCCTTCATTCTGTCTTTAGACCGCCCTGCCTTCCTTCATTCTGTCTTTAGACCGCCCTGCCTTCCTTCATTCTGTCTTTAGACCGCCCTGCCTTCCTTCATTCTGTCTTTAGACCGCCCTGCCTTCCTTCATTCTGTCTTTAGACCGCCCTGCCTTCCTTCATTCTGTCTTTAGACCGTCCTGCCTTCCTTCATTCTGTCTTTAGACCGCCCTGCCTTCCTTCATTCTGTCTTTAGACCATCCTGCCTTCCTTCATTCTGTCTTTAGACCGCCCTGCCTTCCTTCATTCTGTCTTTAGACCACCCTGCCTTCCTTCATTCTGTCTTTAGACCGCCCTGCCTTCCTTCATTCTGTCTTTAGACCGCCCTGCCTTCCTTCATTCTGTCTTTAGACCGCCCTGCCTTCCTTCATTCTGTCTTTAGACCGCCCTGCCTTCCTTCATTCTGTCTTTAGACCGTCCTGCCTTCCTTCATTCTGTCTTTAGACCGCCCTGCCTTCCTTCATTCTGTCTTTAGACCATCCTGCCTTCCTTCATTCTGTCTTTAGACCGCCCTGCCTTCCTTCATTCTGTCTTTAGACCGCCCTGCCTTCCTTCATTCTGTCTTTAGACCATCCTGCCTTCCTTCATTCTGTCTTTAGACCCCACTCACACATCCCTCAGTCGTACACCTCTCCTTTTTCTTTCTTTCTTTCTTCTAGGTCTATCTTAACCTTGACCTTCCAAATGTGTCCTCCTCCTCCCCCGCATCCTCCTCTCTCTCTCTCTCTCTCTCTCTCTCTCTCTCTCTCTCTCTCTCTCTCTCTCTCTCTCTCTCTCTTATCCTCCACCACCCCACCACCACCCTCCTTTCTCTCTCTCTCTCTCTTAGCCTCCACCACTGCACCACCACCCTCCTCTCTCTCTCTCTCAGCCTCCACCACCCCACCACCACCCTCCTTTCTCTCTCTCTCTCTCTTAGCCTCCACCACCGCACCACCACCCTCCTCTCTCTCTCTCTCTCTCTCTCTCTCTGCTCTCTTCATGGGGTCATTTGTGAAGTGACAGAAGTGTTGTGTGGACTGGGTAAATGTTCCAGATCACAGGAGAGAGGGCTCTAGATTGCACTGCAGTTGCAACAGGTTGTCGAACGGTTTTTAAAGGGAGGCTGGCTGGTGTGTTTCTGGTGTGTTTCTGGTGTATTTCTGGTGTATTTCTGGTGTGTTTCTGGCGTGTTTCTCCAAAGCAATAACGCCCCGGCCCGTTCCTTGGCCCTCGAAGGAGGAGAGGCGTGATTACCGAGTGATACAATTAAATGAGAAAAGATGACGGATGATTCAAACGTAATGACATTATCTGTTGGTTTCTCGTTATGCCAGATTTGTTTCACGTGAAAACCGCCAGCTGTTTCGGTCGTGTTTTCGCCGATTGCTTTTCGAAGTGTCGAGTTCTGGGACAGAAAATGCTAATCAACTGTGTTGTTTTCGGATACGTTTCGCTGACAGTTGAAGCAAACAATTAATAATAATTAATCTGATGATTGTCATATTCCGTCTCTGGATGATGAGAATTGAATTATTTACTGTTTCAGCACAGCAGTAATCACCTTAATTTGATTGTCTGACTTGTCACTCATCGCTGCTGTTTGCGCTCATCAAAAGCAGCGTGATGTCAGGGAACATTTTTGCCGCATCATAACAGGAAATGTCCATAAATGCACAGTGTATTTTTAGTGTGCAAGATCACACTTAAGTAGTATAGGTAAACAGGGCTGTAAGTGCACATCAGTGGAGGCTGGTGTCCATTCCATGCTTTACAATGAGCCTGTCCTCTGATTTCCACCTCCTCCCACCAGCCTCCCCAGGTGCACATTAACAGCTGATATGAATACTGTGTGTGATCCCAGAGGGGAGGTCTGAGTCAGTGCACACTGGGGAGCGTGTGTGTGTGTGTGTGTGTGTGTGTGTGTGCGTGTGCGTGTGTGTACGTGTGTGTGTGCTGTGTGCGTGTGTGTACGTGTGCGTGTGTGTGCATGTGCATGCATGCGTGCGTGTGTGTGTGTGTGTGTGTGCGTAGGTTAGGATTACTAGGCGAGGGGACTGAAGGAGGATGCTTGCGTGTCTGAGGTGCGTCAGTGTCGTGTCAACGAACGTGCCGCTCGCGCCGCGTCACTCTCTCTCTCTCACCACCGCAGATAAAGACCGCTGAGCTGGATCTGACAGGCTCGCTGCTGGAGACACCGACTGTCACTAACAGATACCCGCAGCACACGCACACACGCAAGCGTACGCAAACAGGCTCATGCTCTCAAACACACACACTCACACACACACACACACATACACACTCACTTTCTCTCTCTCTCGCTCTCTCACTAACTCCTCCCACACACACCGATGTAGAAGCACACCAAAAACATCACACACACACACACACACACACAAATCAGGCAGTACTATGGCGTTGCACTGGATTTGGTGATAAATGAGAAAAGCTCGATTCAGGCAGCAGAATTATCTTTTCTCAGGCTCCCGTGTCTCTCTCCCTCCCTCTCCCTCTCCCTCTATCCCTCCCTCTCCCTCTCCCTCTATCTCACTCCAAACAAATGGAGTCTCTCAGATGAATGTAAATGATTGCCCTCCCCTGCTCAACTCAATTAGAATAAACTCAACCTTTCCTCCAGCTTTGTGAGTAAATACCCATAACCCGCCTGCTATCCTCTCCCTAGATTTGATGCTATTTCAACAGCTTGCCTCAAACTCAGCACCAGCAGCAACCTAGTGTTTTGGTAGTCTCTCTCTCTCTCTCTCCCTCTCTCTCTCTCTCTCTCTCTCTCTCTCTCTCTCTCTCTCTCTCTCTCTCTCTCTCTCTCTCTCTCTCTCTCCCTCCCTCCCTCCCTCTCTCTCTCTCTCTCTCTCTCTCTCTCTCTCTCTCTCTCTCTCTCTCTCTCTCTCTCTCTCTCTTTCTCTTAGCTTTCCCTCTGACACACTCAAACACATACACACAGACGCACACACACACACCTTACACACCTTACACACCTAACACACACACACACACGCACGCACACACACACACACACACACACACCTTACACACATAACACCCACACACACAGACACACAGACACACACACACCTTACACACCTAACACCCCCCCCCCCCCCACACACACACACACACACAGCGTAGAGACTCTACATTAGCGGTGGATCGGGCCGTGGCGAGCGTGCGTGTGAGCAGTGAGGCACCGCCGCAGCTGTTAGACCCGTAGTGTCTTATCCCAGGCAGCAGCAGCGGCGGCGTGTTTATTCAACAGACTCTCGGAGCGTCAGCCTCCACGCCGCCGCCGCCGCCGCCGCCCGCTGATTGACGAGCCCCGTCCCCGTCATCCCCCTTCTGTTCTGCATCAAAGGGAAACCAGAACCAGCCTCCTCCTCCGACACCCGACTCACCCGACTCAAAGCGTTACATTCTTTTACCTTTCAAAAAGACGCATAACTTAGACGCGTAACAACGACTCGACTCGACGCGAAATCTCCCACAAAGGCCTTGGGTGGTTTTATCGAGCGCATTGTCTATTTTATCGGAGACTGCGACGGAGGCGTTAAGTAGTGTGTGTGAACTAACATTGAGTTCATCGTTGTCGTGTGAACTTCTCCTTTTCGCCCCTCCGTACTGTATGTGACGTCTCTTGTATCGTGACGGAAGGATGATGATATATATATATATATATATACACGCACACACATTATATATATATATATACAGTATATATACAGTGATGATTCATTTTGCGAGAACTCATATGTTTCCATACTGTATATATCTATATATGTATACAGTATGGAAACAGATGAGATCTCTCAAAATGAATCATCACTGTATCAGTATAATGTGTGTCCGTGTGCGTGCATGTGTGTGTGTGTGTGTGTGTGTGTTCCGTGTGTTGCTCATTCATGTGTGAGTGTGTGTAAGCGTGTCCCTGTGACGTGTCTTGTTTCGTGACGGAAGGAGGATGATTCAATGGGCAGAGGAGATATAAATATAAATATACATATATACAGTGATATTTATTTTGAGAGAACTCATATGTTTCCAATAGAGATGACGTGGACTGGATGTGACAGGGTATGACAGGGTATGACAGGGTGTTAGAGGCCTGGAGGATTCAGCTGGTGGCTGGTAGCGGCAGACTATGAACGTGACGTCATCCACGATCCCTCGCCAAACTTCTGGATTATTCCTGAAAAGCCATTTAGGTCGCCCTGCTTTGCATAAGAAGCCTGGAGCGCGGTGTTTGACAGGGGGGCTCGGGGAGGAGAACATTTATGGAAATGTTTATCTCCAAAATCATTTCAAACAGGAGGCCTCCAGCAGATTATGTCATGCTGTTTCGCATGTGTGAGGGACATTTTTTTCTTTTCTTTCTTTCTTGGGTCTACTGTCCAGACCCTCCCTCCGGTTCCAGACACACCGGATGTGACTGGTTAGATGTGTCCCTTGGGGGCCGCTGTAGTGGCGTCTGTCACGGCGGGGGGGCCTGTGAATATGTAGATGTGATGATGGGGCCTGGG
>NC_137675.1:22441720-22444220 GCF_963989245.1 Nansenia antarctica
GATTGGCCCGGGGGGGGGCTGGGGGGGCGCGCTCCCCGTTGAGTGTCTGATGTCAGGCACCTGGGCGGTGTCAGCTCCCCGTTGAGTGTCTGATGTCAGGCACCTGGGCGGTGTCAGCACTCCACGACGCACCCAAGGGCCTGTCTGACGCACCGCTGTCGGGGGGCTGACGGTTGCTTTTCCCCGGGCGAGGGTTCAGGTGTCATGACGACGTCATAAAGGAGAGGAGACGTTGAAAGGAAGGCCCTCTTGTCCCTCTCTTCCCTATTCTCTCTCTCCTCTCTCACCCACCAGCCTACAGTATCTCCTCCTCCCCTCCTTTTTTCGGTCGCTCCCTCTTTCTGTGTCCGTCGATGTCAGAGGGTTCAGGTTGCCACGGTACTGGACTTCAGAATCAGAATCAGAATTGCTTTTATGACATCCAATGTACAGGTACACAAGAGGAACTTTCTTTGGCTTTTTTTGTTCTTCAACGTTGGCATTGCAGCAAGATATAAAATCAACAATAATAGAATACAGTGAAATAGTAAGTGAAGTAATAATAAAGTAGAATTAATTATTAAAATTATATTAATGTCATTTGTATTGTTATTATTATGATTACTATTATTAATGTACTATATGTGTGCACTTATTTATTGTACAATACAATACCAGTACACTAGTGTAGGACACAGTATGCAAGCACATTTATGTATACTGTGTGTGTGCGTGTGCGTGCATGTGCGCGTGCGTGTGCCTGTGCCTGTGCCTGTGTGTGTGAATATGCAGCACAGCTGTGGAACCAGTGCAGGAGAAGTCACGTGGTTAAGTATGACCTGTGTTTAACCTCCGTGTGGAAGCTGGTTGTGAACACGGATGCTGGCGTGACCAATGGCACGCAGTGTTGTGTTCTTAAAGGTTCCGCTGTATTTTACAGTCTCCTAAAATGGCACATAAGCCTGTAATTAAATACTACCTAATAATAACTATTTGGTTTATTTGGTGTTTGTTGAAACTATAGCCTAGTCCTGGCTGTTGAAACTGATGAACAGACTGCCTACAGTACTATTTGGTGCCAATCGTTTTGTTGGCTAAATATCGACACAACGGATCAATGTTTTTTACATATCCCATTTTATTTATGCACCAAATATTGTTCACTGTATCCGTCAAGTTTGTCGCCACACCGACCCACACCCTTTTTTTGTCCAAAACCCCATCACCTCACTTCAACCTCGCGTTTGTTAACGACTTGTTAATTACAGCGAGAGATTGATGCCATAGATTCCGCCCCCAAGTCTATTTTCAATTTCCCATTACACTTTATACACTGCCTCGAAATATTACAGTATTACTCTACATCTGATTGCGATCCCCTATTCCAGAGGCCTTCATTAACAGAACTGATTGGCGCTGCGATCGGTCCGTCAGACGCTCTCAGAAACTAATAAGACGAGAGACCACTCCATAACACTTTTAAACAGGACCCCCGAAAATAGCTTAAGTAATTCAATCAAGACACTGGCAGGACCTTGAAAAAAATTAAGTGTATTCCAAAAAAGAGTTGGGGACGCGATGCGGAAACAGGGTCATTGCTAATTAAACGAGAAATACAGGATTAATTAACGTGGCGTGTGTGTTTGATTAGCGAAGGAATAGGATGACGAGGCAGGATGAGCTTAAACCGAACCCGGGCGAGATTGACAGCGGCTGCCGCAGAGAAGGAGAGTGTGAACGTTGGGGAGGAGAGGGAGATAGACGGAGGGAAAAGAGGATGAAAGGTGAAGAAAGACGAGAGTGATGAAGTGGGGGAAAGCGAGTGAGTGTTGGAGGAAAGATGCGTCCTCCCTCACTTCTTCGTGTGTGTGTGTGTGTGTGTGTGTGTGTGTGTGTGTGTTTGTGTGTCGTTCTCTCTCTGGGAGTTCTTAGGTCTGCCTATTTTCTCAAGCGAGGCTTCGCTCTATCTCTCTCTCAGCCTTAACTGCCACCTCCTTTCCCACTCTCTCTCTCCCAACTCTCTCTCTTTCCCTCCTCTCTCTCTCTCCTCTCTCTCTCTCTTTCCCTCCTCTCTCTCTCTCCTCTCTCTCTCTCTTTCCCTCCTCTCTCTCTCTCTCTCTCTCTCTCCCTCTCTCTCTCTCTCTCTCTCTCAATCCTCTCTCTCTCCCCTCTCTCTCTTTCCCTCCTCTCTCTCTCTCTCTCTCTCTCTCTCTCTCTCTCTCAATCCTCTCCCACCAGGGCTTGTTCAGCGGTGGGCTGATATGTCGCTCTTCTCTGCAAATCTAATTGGAGACAGGCTTTCATTGGCATGACATGGAGATGAGTTGCCAAATCCTTTCAGCCCTGCTTTACTCCCTCTCCCTCTCCCCCTCTCTCTCTCTCTCTCTCTCTCTCTCTCTCTCTCTCTCTCTCTCTCTCTCGCTCTCGCTCTCGCTCTCGCTCTCGCTCTCTCCCTCTCTCCCTCTCCCTCTCTCTCTCTCCCTCTCTCTCTCTCTCTCTCAGTCTTTCTCTCTCTCTCCGT
>NC_137675.1:22454220-22466720 GCF_963989245.1 Nansenia antarctica
GGCTTGCCGTTCCTGTCACAGCAGGACCCCAGTCCCCACACGCTCACCTGTGAAGCTCCTAGGCTCACTTTAAAGGCGGCGCAGCGTTTCAAAGGGGGGTCAAAGGTCAAAGCTTCATGTACTGAGTGAATACAATAGGCCACGTCAATATCTATACATCTCTTTCCGTATCTTCAGAACTGGGTCTCGAAGGTGGGTGTTACGAAGGAATCATCGTGGTCTTTGAAGAGCTCGCCCCCCCCCGATCGTGTGAAGTTGTGGACTCTCACTCGAAGGCGTGGTTTCAAAGGGGTCGGAGTCTCTCTATGTCCCCTATCTATGGCCAACTCATGTCTGCCTTCAAAAGGACAATCTCCAAAGCCAATCTCCCAACAGCCCAATCTCCCAACAGCCCAATCTCCATTGAGAGTACTTGTTGTAGTTTTTCAATCTGGGTCTGGGAAAGCAGCCCAGTATCTCTTTAATACACACACCTATGAAAGAGGTGTCTGAAGATCATTGGTGATAACTTGGCCTTGTTTGATTTTGACAAATAACAATCAGCGTCACCCCCAGCATCCCCACAACATCAAGGTTTAGTCGAGGAGCAACAGTCGTGGAAAGTGGGCTAATGGCGTAGGCTAATGGCAACAGTACATACAGAGTATCGGGCTGCGATAAAGCTTCACGAGGGTTTCGCTGGCTCGTGGGTTGTTTTTTATCTACTCGTGTCAGCGGGGAATTTCCGACATGCGAAACAGATCAAAGCTACATCAATACTGCAGGGCTACAAAATGATAAACGACGCAGGCCGTACTGCATATTCACAGCGTGCGCCGATCTGGTTATCTATCCTGTTTAATGTATGGTTGGACGGATTCATTGACGCACGCTCAAGTGTATCAACTCTGGAGAGAGACAGCATGATTGATCTGACCATAGCGAGAGACTGCCTGGGAGGAGGAGTGGGGTAGTAGTCTGGGGAAGAAGAGGGAAGAAGAGGAGATGACCCTGTACCACCCTCCCTCACTCCCTCCCTCTCTTTCGTTCTTTCTTTCGTTCTTTCTTTCGTTCTTTCTTTCGTTCTTTCTTTCGTTCTTTCTTTCGTTCTTTCTTTCTTTCTCTCTCATCCCTCCTTCCCTCCCTCTCTCTCTCTCTCTCTCTCTCTCTCTCTCTCCCCTCCATGCCTCTCCCTCTCTCGGGTGAGATTACTGTTCCCATGGCAACCCAGCAGATTGCTTGAAAATCGCTGTGGTTGTGGGCGCCATGGCAACACATTACATATGCCGGTGAGGGTCTCTGTGTTGGGGGGTTTGTTTACGTATGTCAGCCCCGATCACGACACACACACAGCTAACACACACCACGCAACATGCATGGACAGCGCCATGCATCTGCAGTCACGCACGATCACTTGTAGAATGCAGCAGGGTCGCAACAAGTTCATAGTCCATTTTTGGGGGGTTTTGTATTCTTATTTGAGGTTATGGATTACTTACAAGAGATTACAAGTTACAAGCTGCCTGTTGCATACATGTCCCTTGGTCTAAATGTTCCAGGTGTGTTGTTCCGCTTGGATAGGACGCTGCACATGCAGTAGTAGAATTGAAGGTGTTGAAGGGATACAGGTGTTTTTTCATTCAAGTGTTGATTCGTCACCTGTCTATGTGTTTGTTTTACCTCAAATTGGACACCCTCTCTTCCATCACCAACTCCACGCACTCACACACACACACACATACACACACACACACACACACACACACACCACACACACACACACACATATACATACACACATACACACACACATACACATGCACATACACACACACACACACACACACACATACACACACACACACACACACAAACACACACACACACACACATACACACATACACACACACACAAACACACACACACACACACACACATTTAGACCGGTTATTTATTTCTTGACTGGATTGTTTCTGAGGCAAAGGGTTGCCATGGCGACGGCAACCCACAGAAAGAGAGCGGGAGAGCAAGGGAGAGTGGTGGAGAGAGAGAGAGAGAGAGAGCGAAAAAGAAAGAAAGAGAAAGAGATGATTTGACTTTATCTGGCAGCGGCGCTCACTTGTTGACATACTTATATGCCGCTACTTCTTCACACAAGCACTTATACATACACTCTCTCTCTCTTCCCCCCCATTTCTCTCTCTCTCTCTCTCTCTCTCTCTCTCTCTCTTCCACTCTTTCTCTCTGTCGTGAAGAAAGTGGAAGGGTAAATTAAACTGCCATATGCTGTTACAGAGTCTCAAAGTGGGTCATGGTGGTTGTTGTGGCAACCTTGAGAACATCACAACATGAGAACAACACAATCACATCTGAGAAAGTCTTTAAAGCCTGGGGGTCTGTAGTGGGTCGGTTGTGGTCCTGTGTCCGACACCTCTCTTGTGTCTCTGATTACCAGTGGGATAGTTTCTACCCTCTGTGTATCACTGCACAGAAGACTGGGTTGAGGCCTTTGACGCAACGACACCCACCACAAACAGCTTGTGTGAATTCTGCTGTTGTGGCGAACGACAATGTGTTCCATTTACTGGTTTCCAAGTACTACAAGCTGTTTACCTTTTATGGGGATGGGGGGGGGGGGGGGGGGGGACTCGCCTCATCCACCGCTAATTAACATGAGCGTAAATAGCGGCCTATTTAGATCTAATGTATCCTACTACAGTCAGTGGGCATTTGAGATACCGTTGTGTGTTGTGTGAGGTGCTCCGGTGAGAAGCTTGGACAGGTGCATATTCACAGCATGCACAAATGTGGTTATCTATCCCGTTTCATGTATGGGTGGATATGGGCGGATTGATTCATTGACGCGTGCTGAAGTGTATCAACTCTGGAGAGACAGGAGGATTGATCGGACCACAGCGAGAGACTGCCTGGGAGGAGGAGTGGGGTAGTGGTCTGGGGGAAAGGAAGGGAAGAAGATGAATGGATGGATGGATGGATGGATGGACCTTCATCCCTTCCGTCCTTCCTCCCTTTCCTTCCTTCCTGAATGGATGGATGGATGGATGGATGGATGGATGGATGGATGGTTGGATGGATGGACCTTCATCCCTTCCTTCCTTCCTCCCTTTCCTTCCTTCCTGAATGGATGGATGGATCAATGGATGGTTGGATGGATGGACCTTCATCCCTTCCTTCCTTTCCCTCCTTCCTTCCTTCCTTTCCTTCCTTCCTGGATAAATAGATGGATGGATGGATGGACCGTCATCCCTTCCTTCCTTTCCCTCCTTCCGTCCTTCCTTCCTTCCTTCCTTCCATCCTCGATGGATGGATGGATATGGATGGATGGATGGATCAATGGATGGATGGATTGACCTTCATCCCTTCCTTCCTTTCCCTCCTTCTTTCCTTCCTTCCTTCCTTTCCTTCCTTCCTGGATAAATGGATGGATGGATGGATGGATGGATGGACCTGGATGGATTTCAAACCTGCAAACTGCGACACTTTAAATGAATGTGCAATAATACTATGTGCAATATGACAACCCTCTGGTACATAAGGTTCAGAGATAGGAAATGTTAGGATATTTATAGCATAGCATAGAGTACAGCACAGTGTTTTATTTGTATAGTATAGTATAGTGGATAGTGTATATAGCCTTTATTTATGTAAACCAGCTCTTTTCCCTTCTTGTTTTTTGTATTTTTTTTCCTAGCACCAGGGGAGGGGAGCCCCCCCTCCCAAATTTCGTTGTATGGTACCTGTACTATATTGATGACAATAAAGACCATTCATTCATTCATTCATTCATCCCTTCCTTCCTTTCCCTCCATCCTTCCTTCCTTCCCTTCCTTCCTTCCTTCCTTCCTTCCTTCCTGGATAGATGGATGGATGGATAGATGGATGGATGGATGGATGGATGGATGGATGGATGGATGAGGTGCTATGGGTATTCTGACGGTTCCCTGTTCCCTCGCCAGGTACCTGATGAATGTGACGTTTGACGGCCGTAACCTGTCCTTCAGTGAGTACGGCTACCAGATGCACCCCAAGCTGGTCATCACCCTGTTGGACAAAGAGAGGAAATGGACCAAGGTGAGTCTTGACCAAATGCCTCATCCTTCACTCTGTTTCTCTCTCCTTTCTTTCTTTCTTTCTTTCTTTCTTTTCTTTTGTTTCTTTCTTTCTTCCTTCCTTTTCTCTCTCTCTTTCTTTCCTATCTCCTCTCTCGTCTCTCTCCATAGTAACCTAGTGTTTTGTGTAATCTCTCTCATTCTCTCTCTCTCTCTCTCTCTTTTGGGTCTTTTGTACCGTTCCTACCACCACACAAACCCTGCTCTTGTGTCTACTTCTCGTCCTCCACCTCCTCATCCCCCTCTCTCTCTCTCCCAGGTGGGAGATAAGTGGGAGAACGGCTCTTTGTCCATGAAGTACCACGTGTGGCCGCGCTTCGAGCTCCTGGGGACGGAGGAGAGGGAGGACGACCACCTGTCCATTGTGACTCTGGAGGAGGCCCCGTTTGTCATCGTGGAGGACGTGGACCCGCTCAGCGGCACCTGCATGAGGAACACTGTGCCCTGCAGGAAGCAGCTGAAAATCCTGTAATTATGTTCAACCTTGTTTGCCTGTTTTTGTTCATTCTACGTATGTGTGTGTATGTGACAGCTGGTGTGCAGCAGGTGAAAGCGGGAACAAGTCGAGCAACCAATCAAAATTAGTTAAACTAATACATTTGTTTAATTGTTTTATGTTTAAATAATGTTCAAAATAAAGATTCATTCGTTCATTCGTTCATTCGTTCATTCGTTCATTCATTCATTCATTCAAAATGTTCTGACCTTTATTCTGAGAAATGTCAAGAAATGTCAACGTCACTAGTCAAGCCAGAATATTGCAATGCGATGGAGTAATTCCCGCCACTGTACATTAGGTAGTAGTGGGGATTACTCAACAAATCCATTGCATTGTGTCATTGAGTGCGTCATTGATTTTCAACAACGTATTTACATTTTTTCTGAATAAAAGTCGGTTGCCGACTTGTTCATGTAGTCGGTTGCCGACTTGTTCCTGCTTTCACCAGCTGCTGTCACATAATGTGCTTTGCCTTCTGTTGTATGTGTCTGTAATGGAAATTTAACCTTACGGTCCTCAGGTGAGACAGGAAACCAACAAGATGGTACACAATATTTACTCGTTAATAAGTTTTAATCAAATAGTTTGCAAAGTATTGGCTCCTCCAACAAACAGTACATAACACGATTGTCATGAGATCTGTAAGCTTGGGAAAAAGCCCCCCTTACAGATCTCACACTTATTGTATACCAGATCAGATGCACAAGGTCAGCAGGCCCCCCTTCGAGGGTGGCGTGATTTTCGAACAATGAGGTGGTGTGGACCTTATCTTTCTCAGTAACAGCAGATGGGCACACTATCTTATCAAGTGGCAGATTTAACCCGGCCTACCCGGCAGAATGAGCACATTCTGTACTGAGAAGTAAGGTGGTAAATCAGAACACAATGTCCAAACTTGCATTCATGTAGAACTCCAGAGCAGTTAGATCAGATAACATACTGTTCACCTTTTAGTCTATGACATTAGTACAGGAACAAATCAACTTAGGATATACTGATTATACACAGGAATAACAGGAAGACACGTTAGAGCATTTTTAGCCATTACAGTGTCTTTCTGTTCTGTCCATATTTTACCTGTCCCTTACTCCTGTCTTCCCTCCCTCCCTCCCTCCCTCCCTCCTTTCCCTCCTTCCTTTTCTCTAATGGATTTTTGTCATTTCATCTTTCAATCTATTTCGTCCTCTCACCATCTCTTTGTCTTGTGATTACCCCTCTAATCATCTGTCTGGATCATTCTCTTGATTTCTGCCCCCGTTTCTTGTTCTCCGGTCCACCTAATTTCTTCCTCTTCTCTATCCACTCCACTTTTCTCTGCCATTATTAATTCCTTTCATCTGCCCTCCTTCTCTCTCTGACCTGGAACGGGGAGTGCCTGCCTCTCGTGTTTCATGTCCATTTCTTTGCCTTTTTTGACTACCGGTATTTAATTCCTCTGTTCCTCCCTCTTCTCTTCTCCTGTCTGACTCACTATCACTGTTCATTTGTCATATTCCTCCTCGGGTTTGATCATTCTGTTTTTTTTCCATCCCTCTTTTCTCGTATCGGCCTGGATAATAATTATCCCGAATCTTTGTTGTAACCCCTGGTTCTGACTTTCTCCCCTGTACCCACTTAACCGCCCCCCCGCCCCCCCCATCACCCTCTTCTTCTTCTGTCTCGTAGCAATCAGACGAAGGACTCGGGCATCTACATCAAACGCTGCTGCAAAGGCTTCTGCATCGACATCCTGAAGAAGATCGCCAAGCAGGTCAAGTTCACCTACGACCTGTACCTGGTCACCAACGGCAAGCACGGGAAGAAGATCAACGGGACGTGGAACGGGATGGTGGGAGAGGTGGGTCTGCCGGCGTTCTCCTCACACACATCCACTATCTCTTTCCTCCAGGGTGTTTCCAATTACGCATTGTTCTTGCCGGTATCCAACAACTCTATATGTTGAGAATTTAAGACACCGCCCCCCCCCCCCTCCTTGCAACATCTCTGTAATTTGAACCTCATTTCCGCCTCTTCCTGGCCCTCCGGCAAGGCTGTGATCCACTCTCTCAAGCCTTGAAGAGGAGGCTCTTAATCAGTCTGAGAGGAGAGCATTAGCGTTAGCACTGGAGTAGCCTGGGGGAAAGCTTGAACTCCTCCATCAATTCACGTATAACACACATAGGATACCACACTAGCCTAGACTCCGTCCTTAACAAATGGATATTTCATGTCCGTAGGAAATTATTGTGGCACCCAAAAAAAATGTGTCCTCCCCGATGCTAATGAATGATGAATTTCAGTGCTCAATGTCGGTGACAGAGATCCCCGTGCTGCAGAAATGGCTTTTCTGATGTTCTACGGTCCCAGTGGATATTGGGTGAAAGAGTGAAACGCCGGAAAGATTTGTCAACGTGGGAACATGCTTGCTCAAATGCACATGCATGCATGCATGCATAAAATGTACTGTTCTCCACCTAAGCATGCGGCTAATGATTTCATTTAAAGAGAGAGGGGCAGGGGGGGGGGGGGGGGGGGGGGGGGGCAGTACGAGAGAGAGAGAGAGAGAGAGAGAGAGAGAGAGAGAGAGAGAGAGAGAGAGAGAGAGAGAGAGAGAGAGAGAGAGGAAAGTAGAGAACAGATACAAGCAAACAGGCACAAAATTGTGGGAAAATATTACAGAGCGGGGGGGGGGGGGGGAGCAGAGAATTCCTGCTCACTGTGGCATGAGTTTACCCTATTAACTCAGCCTGTTGCCCCACTTTCACCAAGGCCCCAGGTATTTAATGCTAAATATACCTGTAAAGATGTAAAGATCCAGTGGTAGGGGGGTGGGGGAGAATGAGAACAAGGTGTAGAACTGGGATGTACTGGAGCGATCGCGTGTACAGTAAACGCTGTCATTGCACCTTTTATTCCCCCGTTAATAGCATTTACCGCTTTTTCAGAAAAATATTTCAGCGTATATTTTACAGTTTACGTACAGACTTTTATTCAGCATCCAGCATTTAATGACCTCTTTTTCTACCACTGCATCTCTTGGGTAACGGTAACAACAGGAGGGTTTTTACAATATAGAAGGCTAGTTTCCTCCACCTCTCATTCTTTCAGTCTCAGTACTGTTTTCATGCCAGAGCCAAAATGGCGGTGTGTGTGTGTGTGTTTTGTGTGTGTGTGATTACCCCCTATCTCTCTGGTTGACCCAGGTTCTCGTGCCAGAGCCAAAATGGCGGTGTGTGCGTGTGTGTTTTGTGTGTGTGTGATTACCCCCTATCTCTTTGGTTGACCCAGGTGGTGACCAAGAACGCTCACATGGCGGTCGGCTCCCTCACCATCAACGAGGAGAGGTCGATGGTCATTGACTTCTCCGTGCCCTTCATCGAGACGGGTATTAGTGTCATGGTCTCCCGTAGCAACGGCACAGTTTCCCCCTCTGCTTTTCTAGGTGAGGGTCTCCACCATGGGATTGTACAGATGTGCCCAAAACCACACACACACACATACGCACACACACACATACACACACACAGACACACACACACACACACACACACACACACATACGCACACATACGCACCCATACACACACACACACACACACACACACACACACCCACACACCCATACGAACACCCATACGCGCGCACACGCACACACACGCACACACACACACTCACACACACAAACAGAATACACGCAGTTACCTGCAGGGATGATTATGATTACAATTAGTTTAATTTACCAACCCATCTCTCTTCCCTCTCCCTCCCCCTTCCCTCCCCTCTCTCCCCTCTCTCCTCTCCCCTCTCCCTCCCCTCTCTCCTCTCTCTCTCCCCTCTCCCCCCCCCTTCCCTCCCCTCTCTCCCCTCTCTCCCCTCTCTCCCTCTCTCCTCTCTCTCTCCCCTCTCCCTCCCCTCTCCCTCCCCTCTCTCCTCTCTCTCTCCCCTCTCCCTCCCCTCTCTCCTCTCTCTCTCCCCTCTCCCTCCCCTCTCTCCTCTCTCTCTCCCCTCTCCCTCCTCTCTCTCCCCTCTCCCTCCCCTCTCTCCCGTCTCCCTCCCCTCTCTCCTCTCTCTCCCTCCCCCTCTCAGAGCCCTTCAGTGCAGACGTGTGGGTGATGATGTTTGTGATGCTGTTGATCGTGTCCGCGGTGGCCGTTTTCATCTTTGAGTACTTCAGCCCCGTGGGCTACAACCGCTGTCTGGCGGACGGACGAGGTGAGACCACCCTGTCGATGCAACACCCTTTAAACACACTGCACACACACACTCACACACACACAGTGTGTGACACACACACACACACACATACACTCACACACATACACTCGCACACACACACACACACACACACAACACCCTTTAAACACACCACACACACACACACTCACACACACTCACACACACAACACCCTTTAAACACTTTAAACCACATACACACACACACAGTGTGTGACACACACACACACACACACAGTGTGTGACACACACACATACACACACACACACACACACACACAGTGTGTGACACACACACACACACACATACACACACACACACACACACACACACACACACCACCGTCATCATCACCACCCGCTGTGACACGTAGAAATGGGACACATCCACTCCAGAGCTTCTAGCTTCACGGGCTAGATGAAACACTTCCACTCACTCATCGTCACGACGACGACACAGACGCAATGGCTTTGTAGGAGCTGTACATAGAAATGGGAACCGACACATATCACCAGATGTCATTACCACTCAACGATCGACCTCCTAGAACAGAACGGAGGAACTGCCAATCATGTTTCTCTCGGTTGCGTGGAGTGTCAGATTGTTTACCGCTACACGCTGTACATCGGGGGAGGCTGGTGGGGGTAGAGATCTCCAGATGGCTTGTTGTAATGTATGGAACAATGTTGTTACGAGATCAAACGCGTGAGTTTGGTACCATTCGTCGGTCCGTTTCCATCTCTTTTTCAGGGGAGCCCTGCTTACAACAATAAGAAGAAAAACACACACGACATTTCAAATGACAAACAATTTCCGCAACAATTTCCACAATATAGTCAATTAGAACGCGTGCATTCCTTCGTAAGAGAGATAATTTATGAAGGGATTTCATTTGACCTGTAGATACAAGAGAATCTAATTTGAGTACGTTTTGAAGGTCGTTCCAAGTACTTGGGGCACAGAAACTAAAGGGTGGTTGATCTAGTTCAGATGAAACGTGTGGAATTTTGAGGGGGTCGGCCAAGCATGGGACCTAGTTTGGTACTCTCAGAGAGCTTGTCTGACATAAAAACCACCATGTGAGGTAAAAACTTTGAGTTTAAGTAAAGTAAGTAAAACTGCTTTTATACACCAATAAAAGCCTGTGATAAGCCCTTCTTGAAGTCAAAGACTCCCAACCCACAGACAGATATAATAGACGATGGTGGGTTGCGGAAACTATCCCTGGAGATGAACCGCAGAGAGGAGTTATAAACCGAGTTTTAGCGGTTTGACGGTATAAAAAGCACCAATCGCTTTGGAGTAGAATCCTCAAGGTTACGAAACAGAACCATCGGTTTTATAGCGAAGGGATTTTGTTCAGACTGTTGGGAACGTAGGTGTCGTTCTGTAACTATGGTTTAAAATCATACACTATATAGTTCTGCAGATCAACTGCGCTGTGAATGATTGCGCAAAAAAATGGAACGTAAATGACACAAACTGCCAAATCAAATACGTTGTTCCCAACATTCTAATCGAAATGCCTTTGGCGGAAAATCTGACGGTTCCATTTTGGAACCTTGCGGAAACACACACACACGCGCACACACACACACACACACACACACGCACACACACTCGAATGTATTAACCTTCCACCACTCCATCCCACTCAAGAGAAAATCACAGGAGTGTTATTTCCATCCGTGCGTTTTTGATTTTCTGTTGAATACCAAGAGCAGAGTAATTGTGGGTTATCTCTCCTACAGTACGGTGTTCTCTATAACGTCCTGTAATCCACTGTAACAACAAATACAACAAATCACAGAGCCATTGCGAAGTGATGCTTTCTCTCTCTCTCTCTCTGTCTCTCTCTCTCTGTCTCTCTCTGTCTCTCTCTCTCTCTCTCTGTCTCTCTCTCTCTCTGTCTCTCTCTGTCTCTCTCTCTCTCTCTCTCTGTCTCTCTCTCTCTCGCCCACGGTATGATGATTTAATGACTTCTCAGGTTATGTAAGTCTGTTGTATTGTGCTGTTGCTCCAGCTGTAGCATAATTGCAGCCTGTTCAATGCCCATCCACCCCCACCCCCAACCCCTTACCCCCTCCCTCTCCCTCTCTCTCTACGAGATGCCCATCCACCCCCACCCCCAACCCCTTACCCCCTCCCTCTCCCTCTCTCTCTACGAGATGCCCATCCACCCCCACCCCCAACCTGTTACCCTCTCCCTCTCTCTCTACGAGATGCCCATCCACCCCCAACCCCTCCCTCTCTCCCTCTCTCTCTCTCTCTACGAGATGCCCATCCACCCCCACCCCCAACCCCTTACCCCCTCCCTCCCTCTCTCTCTACGAGATGCCCATCCACCCCCAACCCCTTACCCCCTCCCTCTCTCTCTACAAGATGCCCATCCATTCCCACCCCCAACCCCTTACCCCCTCCCTCTCTCTCTACAAGATGCCCATCCATTCCCACCCCCAACCCCTTACCCCCTCCCTCCCTCTCTCTCTACGAGCGTCAGAGGCGGGCCTCCTCCATGCCACCCTGCGTTGCCAGAGTTGAGGCTGGTAGAAGGAGTCCTCCTATGGCCTCGTCCCCTCTCTCCTCCTCTCCTCATCCCCTCTCTCCTCCTCTCCTCGTCCCCTCTCTCCTCCTCTCCTCGTCCCCTCTCTCCCCCTCTCTCCTCCTCTCCTCCTCTCCTCCTCTCCTCGTCCCCTCTCTCCTCCTCTCTTTGTCCCCTTCTCCTCCTCCTCTCCTCCTCTCCTCCTCTCCCCCTCTCCTCATCCCCTCTCTCCTCCTCTCCTCGTCCCCTCTCTCCTCCTCTCCTCCTCTCCCCTCTCTCCTCCTCTCTTTGTCCCCCTCTCCTCCTCTCCCCCTCTCCTCCTCTCCTCGTCCTACCGTCTGCCTCAAGATAATTTTTCTAATCAATCAAAAACTTGCAGATCAGTGGCCATGAAAGAATGTCAACATCAACACAGAGTAAAGGAAGCTATTCTATCCTAGTGAGGACACAGCCATTGAACCAATCAATTCCCTTCTGTGCTCTTACCTCCACACCCCCCCCCCCGTCCTCCCTCTCTTCTCCCTCCCTCCGTTCTTTCTCCCTGTCCCTTTTCTCCCCCTCTCTTTCTCTTTCTCTCTCACTTACTTTCTTCTCTCACTCTTCTTCCCTCCTCCCCATCCCTCTACTTCTCTCTCTCTCTCTCTCTCTCTCTCTCTCTCTCTCTCTCTCTCTCTCTCTCTCTTCCTCTCTCCCCCTCTCCCTCTCTCAGAGCCTGGCGGGCCGTCCTTCACCATCGGCAAGGCCGTGTGGCTGCTGTGGGGTCTGGTGTTCAACAACTCCGTGCCCGTCCAGAACCCTAAGGGAACCACCAGTAAGATCATGGTGTCGGTGTGGGCCTTCTTCGCCGTCATCTTCCTGGCCTCCTACACCGCCAACCTGGCCGCCTTCATGATCCAGGAGGAGTACGTGGACCAGGTGTCTGGCCTCTCAGACAAGAAGGTGTGTGTGTGTGTGTGTGTGTGTGTGTGTGTGTGTATGTGGGTATGCCTGTGTGTGTGTGTGTGTGTGTGTGTGTGTGTGTGTGTGTGTGTGTGTATGTGTGTATGTGGGTATGCCTGTGTGTGTGTGTGTGTGTGTGTGAATGGTCTGAATGGTCTTTATTGTTGTCATTGCTATAGTACAGGTACCAAACAACG
>NC_137675.1:22471720-22484220 GCF_963989245.1 Nansenia antarctica
ACACACAAACACACAAACACACACACACACACACACACACACAATCATGCATGCACACACACACACACACACACACCCTATCCCCCCCCCCATCCCCACCGTCCGTTCTAAGGACCTCAAAGTCACCCTACGCCACCAGCTGTGCTACCCCACCCTCCCCGTCCCTCACTCTGGCCTACTTACTGAGAAGCAGCCACCCTTAGCTGGAGCTCAAGCTGCTACACTCAAGCTGCTAGCTTGCTAGTAGCGCCCACGCTAGGCAACAGGCACAAACACACTGTTACACAAGAATCCCCTATGGTGATATACACACACTGGTGGTGGCTCAGATCAACACAAATCTCTGTGGACACCCAGACCCCCCCCTCCCAGCCCCCCCCTCCCCCTCCCCCCTCGGCTCTGCCACCAGCCCCAGTCCTGGTCCCAGGGCGGTGGGAGGGGCAACTAGGGAGACAGATTTTAGGGTGGGATGCGACCCACCCCCCCCTAACCCTACCCCCCCCACCCCTAGCTGTGTGCGTGCTTTCCCTCGACTAAACACCGTGACTAGACAGGTCCCCCGGGGCACTTCTTGTTTGCCACAACAGGGATGACAGTGAGAGTCTTACGTAATCAATAACTCATGAAGATATGACGAGCGCGTTCGCGCGCGCGGGGGGGGGGGGTTATTGACATAATGTGAAACGACATATGTTGCTTACGAGGGCACTATACTCTCTTCTTATCCCTCCCTCTGAAAGTGCACCCCCCCCCTTCCCCCTCCACCCCCCCCCCTCCCAAAGAAGACAACAATACAGCTAAAGAGACACAGACATAATCACAATCAGGGACAAAGATCTCACATGCCACTTGATGAATATCTCATGGCTTACATTTCCCTCCACAAACCTTTTCTCCGCAAACACACATCAGCTCCCTGACAGTGAGTCTCGACGACTCCACGTTGACCCTCCCAATGCTCCAGACCTCCGTTTCAATGGAGGCTGTTGGAGGTAGAAATCGGAGGATGTGCTCATTGCAATGCATGGAATGGTATGAGGAATCAAACACTGTTTGACACTATAGAATATGAAAATAAAACACTAAAGAATAGATGACGGGTCAAACATAAAACATATATTTATTCCCAATGAGTACAAAATGATTACCTTCTACTAACTAGCTAATTATTAACAGTTATGAACATTATCGAACAAACTCAACACAAGTGAACTCAATACAAGTTCCATTCATATCTGACTCCAAAATATATTTCATGATTAATAATGATTAATAACGGTTTACTCATTCTTGTGTGACTGACAATCGATCAGATCCTAGATTCCATTAACAACACCTAAATGCTACTTTCACCATGCCCTCAAGCTCAAATAAATCAGATTGTGAGGAGTTTACGCTCAGGCCAATATCTGAAGCTGATGACTCACTCTACGTGTCGTTAACGATGCGTGTGAACATCAGACCTTAAATGAGACAACCTGGTCACGATTATGTCACGCTGTATTCACAGAACCTTTATCTAGCATACGACGTCGCATTGATGCACGTAGGAAGAATGAGAATATAGAGTATCAACAAAAGAACCAATTTAACAGTTTCAAAGCAACATATGACTGTAAGTTTTAACCATACGTTAACGTGCGTCAAGGACAACACAGGTTAATGGTGCCTGTGACGGGCCTAACCTAAAACTCAAAGAATATCTCGCTGTCCCTCTCCTTAAATATCGTTCCCAACAAAGAACACGGTATGAGATGATACGTTACAATCGGAAAGGCACGGCGAGGGTGCACTCTCTTCAGACACGTCACAATCGCAAAGGAATTGACAAATGGTGAGGGTGCGACTGGCGTCACCAAAATCCGTCCACAACACCGTTCCTCATTCCGTTCCATGCACTACAATGAGTCCGTCCTCCGATTTCTACCTCCACCAGCCTCCCCTGCTCCATACCCCCAACCGCCCCCCCCCACCCTGCCACAACTTAGCATAACCTAACCTCCTACTTGTAACCCTCCTCCCCACCCCTGCTCCATACCCCCAACCGCATCACCCCCCCCCCCCCACCGCTAACCCCACCACAACTTAGCATAACCTAACCTCCTACTTGTAACCCTCCTCCCCACCCCTGCTCCATACCCCCAACCGCATCACCCCCCCCCCACCGCTAACCCCACCACAACTTAGCATAACCTGACCTCCTACTTGTAACCCTCCTCCCCACCCCTGCTCCATACCCCCAACCGCATCACCCCCCCCCCCCCCACCGCTAACCCCACCACAACTTAGCATAACCTGACCTCCTACTTGTAACAGTCCTCCCCACCCCTGCTCCATACCCCCAACCGCCCCCCCCCCACCCCACCACAACTTACCATAACCTAACCTCCTACTTGTCACCTTCCTCCCCACCCCCCTCCCCCGTCCCCCGTCCCTCCCCAGGTGAGATGGAGGAGCTGGAGGCGATGTGGCTGACGGGCATCTGCCACAACGAGAAGAACGAGGTGATGAGCAGCCAGCTGGATGTGGACAACATGGCGGGCGTCTTCTACATGCTGGGGGCGGCCATGGCGCTGTCGCTCATCACCTTCATCGCCGAGCACGCCTTCTACTGGCAGCTGCGCTTCTGCTTCATGGGCGTGTGCTCCGGACAACCGGGCTTCGTGTTCTCCATCAGCAGGGTGAGGCGGCGCACTGTCTGTCTGTCTGTCTGTCTGTCTGTTTGTTTATATATATATCTCCATCAGCAGGGTGAGGCGGCTCACTGTCTGTCTGTCTGTCTGTCTGTCTGTTTGTCTGTTTGTGTAAGTCGCTTTGGAGAAAAACGTCAGCTAAATGGCATATATATACAGTGTATATATATATATATGCCATTTAGCTGACGTTTTTCTCCAAAGCGACTTACATTGCAGTGAGTGCATACATTGTACCGTATATATGGTCCAAGCAGGAATCGAACCCACAACCTAAGCGTTGTTAGAGCCATAAATGGACTGCACTTACTGTATATATAGCGCCTTATTCCAAAGCACTTTACAATGGCCTCTCATTCACCCGTTCACACACACATTCACACACCAATGGCGGCAAGCTGCCATGCAAGACTCATCCCAATTGCTCATTTGGGAGAAATGTGGGGTTCAGTGTCTTGCCCAAGGACACCTCAACACGTGGAGCCGGGGATCGAACCGCAGACCTTGCGATCATTCGACGCCGGCTCTACCTCCTGAGCCACAGCCGTGCCACGCTTGAGTATAGCTAGACTGTTGAAGGATGAAGCGTGGTGCAGGTGCTGGCTAGTGGTGTGTGAAGACAGCACATTTCTGTCAGCAGATTTCCAGTAGCATGACAGCATAGTGGCAAGAGTGGAATAGTCAACCTAATTGCTCAAACTCTCCTATTTGTTGTTGTCTTCATACTCAAAACGAGTACATTTTGCTGTATGTGTTGACATACGGCTGTAACCTCTACCTTTGGTAGAAAGCTCTCTTACTGATCTCTTATACATTACAATGACGAGAGTTTCAAATGTATTGTTAGGACACATTACACAAGTGTAAGAGAGTAACATGCTTAGGCTTCGGTTCCTGACATTGCAGCACGAGACAATAAAGCAATAGGCATAATTCAAGATAATAATTTTTAAAAAAGTGACAATAGTACAGGACATAAGTGACAGTAGTAAAGTGACTGTGAGCTTAAGGTGGATGATAGTCAAATGTCTACAGTAGGCTTGTTCATGAGCCTGATCGCCTGGGAAGGGTATGAACTTGTAGAAGAAGAGTAAGAGTGAGCACACACAGTAAGCAGCATTTAAATTTTATTTTTGGAAACTAGGCCTTGCTGACTGTTGCTTCCTGTATTCTTATGAGGAGTTATACTTATATTCCCAAGTCTCTGATAAGAACGATATACATGAATAGAGAATGACAATATTCTCTGCTCTCTCCGAGCAAAGATAACAATCATAGCAAAGCTACCCGTCCACACAAAAGCCAATGGACTATGTAATAAATGTGCTAACTAGCAACGATGGCGTATCTAACAGAGGCAATGGGCCCTGTGAATGCCCACTGAATATATACAAGGCTAATGGAACAGCCACTTAATGTCTGGAACACAGTCATCGCCTATTCCAGGGGTGGCCAACCCGCGGCTCGCGAGCCGCATGTGGCTCTTTGCCTGTCTCTGTGCGGCTCTTTAATCCATTCATTAAAAGTGCGTGGTTCGCTCTCTGTGTCTCAATAGGCGTCGTTTTGGAATGGCAATTCATGGCACTCGCCATACCTGGCTTAACATTTTTTAAAATCTGAAACACGTTTAGTCATGTTGGTGATTGTATCCACTACACACAACGGTAACTCAAATCCTCCCGGCTCCATCTCACCCCACCAGCCAGGCGCTGTAGTGGAGCGCAGGGTTGCCAGACGGGATTTGACAATTTCAAGCCCAACCAGTCTAAAAGCTGCCGAATCCACCCGTCCAGAGTGACCAAAAGTAGGCCTATCTGGCAACACTGGTGGAGCGGGACATCGGTTCCTCAATAAACAAGCCATGAGTAACGTTCATGTTAAAACCTTGTCCACGATTCTCGTTCATTCAGGTGGGTTAAACAAACCGTATAAATGCCATTTACATAATGTTGGTTCAAATGTAACATATTAATGAACAAGTTCATGTCATGTTCTGTCAGTACAAACATGTTCTAATGTTATTTTAGTGAGTTCGCTAGTTAGCGAACATTAAAGATTACAAGAGCTAGTTTACGTATGTCAACAATGTCTCTATTCTCAATAATTTCAGTAATAATTGTACCAAATTGGGGCCAGTAACACTGACTTGTGTGTGAGTAAGTTATATGTGTGTGCAAGCATGTTTTTGATATTATCAATCGTCTCACTTTTACTAGTTGAGCTGGTAAAACAAATATGCCTGGGGAAAAAAGGAAAATGGACATAAAGACCTCTTTTGGTCAAAGGGCAGCAGAGACAGGGACAGGGACACAAGTGAGGTCTAAACAGGTGACAGGGACACAGGTGAGGTCTAATCTAGCGTTTTAACAGTGCAGTTCGTTTAGAGTTGAGAATAGCTAAATCTGTTATGTTTTGTTTCTAAGGAGATTGAACCAGTCTGCCTGCTAGGAAAGATGTAGGCTACTAGCTGCATACTGTAGTTGTCTCCTTTATTCATCACCTTAATGTCATATAAGTAAATTGTATAGAAACAACTCACCAAAATTGACTATTGCACAACTGTTTTGAAAAAAAATCCACCGAGGGGGGGAACCCCCCTTCAACCCCCCCACTCAGACCTTGCCATACCGTGGTCTTTGCTGAAATGACACCACTGGTCTCATAGCCTATTGGAAATGTATTGCGTGTGTGTGTGAATGAGCGCTTTTGTGAGCCCGCATGTATGATGTGGCTCTTTCTGGTACCCCAACAATTTTTTGTGGCTCTTAGTCTCCGACTGGTTGGCCACCCCTGGCCTATTCACTGGGTCTACAGATGTTATGGAAAACAAGGTTAAAAGCATGACCCCGACCGCAGACAGAGATGAATCTTTTAAACTGTGATGGCTCCAGGGTCGTTCATAGGGTCACTTACAATGCACTTATTCTTTTGAAGGAACTAGGTTGTTGTTTACGCACGGATGATACGGTTGCTGCAGGACCCGTGTTGGTGATTTGCATAATTGTACCTTTTAAAGCGGGGAATATTTTTTGTTGTTGAGCACAAATGAGGTCCTTTGGACCTTGCCACGTGTGTACCTGCTGGTATTGCAGACGGGAAGAATCTGAAAGTAATCTAATCGGAGAGTGACGTTTGCTTTGTTACACCAATCAGCGTTTACTTGAGTACTAGTATTTGTTCCTCTGGATATTGCTTCATCCGAACCCACCATTTCCTTGGAGGATAGTGATAGTGTCATAGTCATATTTCCTTGGAGCATGGAACATGGTGATAGTCTCTCAGAGAGAGAGGTAGAGAGGGTTTTTATGCAAAATACATCATGATTTTACATGCAGCGGAGTCCCAATCGCACATAAATTCAGTATTTACCAGTTCACTTGAAGGGCGGTTGATTTTATTTGTCAGTTAGATTATAGTGTCCATTTTGGCTTCATACACTATTAAAGTCTGTCTTCTGTTATTTCCCACAGCAAGAGATCTCCAATATTCCATTACATAATCCCATGCCTGGTTTAACACTCAAGTTGCGGAGGGACGGAGGAAAAAATGATTTGAAATAGTGTGTCGCACTCACGCAAACTGTGCACGTAGCGAGTGAGCGAGCGAGAGAGAGAGAGTGGGAAAGAAAGAATAAGAGGACAATTGATGAGAGTAAAAGGAACAGATAATATACCGGGGAGAGAGAGAGAAAAATAGATCCGTTAGAGAGAGGAAGAATGATAAAACATAAAAGAAAAGACGTTCGCGTGTGCCTGTAACCTCTGTGCCTTTTATAGGAATTGTGTAGAATGTACAGTAGAGAGATAAAGAAGGACAGGTCCCCTCAGAGCTCGCCAGCTCGCCATAGCGACCAGAAGGTAAAACGAGATAAAACACAAAGAAAAATAAAAGGAAAGAAAGGTGAAAGATTCATGAATTCGGGGCAGAGAGAGAGAGTGAATAACAGAATGGAAAAAAAAAAGAAAAAAATGTTTTTTTGACATGTTCCTGAAGAACAGTGATCCATGCACTGGCTAGCAGAGCAATTTATCCGCAACCTTTCCAATTTGTCTTGAATCACACATTCCCCCCTAACCCTGATTTTAACACGGTTGACTTTGGCGGGGGGGAAAAGTGTCACATCTGTGAATGATGCCCTTTGAAAATCGTCCAAAATAAATAAATAATAATAATGACATTTTCAAAAAAGCTATGGCACCTCACCCCAGCGGTTGATAATTAACTTCACTGAATGTTTCATTGAAGATTTTTATTGTGTGATTAATTTGTCTTTTCATGAGGAGCAAATCCTTAGCGGCCGCAAGCTCTGTCAGCTGAATTTAAATGACATTGATTAAAGCTATTGATCGGTGGTCAAAACCACAGGCTTACGGCGGCCCAGTCATTATCAATCAAGTCTTTGATCTGACACACACACACACACACACACACACACACACACGCACACACGCACACACACACACACACACACACACACACACACACACACACTCTGAGTGAGAGTTCTGATGAGTCTCCACAGGGGTCTCGGCCCTCTTCCCTAGAGAACATGTATTTATGAACTCAACCCCTATTGCTGTTTAATAGTGTGTAAACAAGAGTCTGGTCAGACCAAACACTCCCATGCATTAACCTCTCTTTCTCTACTTCCCTCTCTCCCTCCCTCCCTCCCTTCCTCCCTCACTCTTTACCTCTCTCTCTTTCTCTTTTCCTCACCAAAACCCTTCCTTCTCTCTATTGCTCATCCACCCATCGCTCCTCTTTTGCTCTCCCCCCCCCACCTCCCTCTCACACTCCCCCCCCCCCCCCCCATTCTCTCACCCCCCATTCCTCCCCCCAGGGCATCTACAGTTGTATCCACGGCGTCCAGATCGAGGAGAACAAGTCGACCATGGACTCCCCCTCCGCCACCATGAACATGAACATGAACAACACCCACTCCAACATCCTCCGGCTGCTCCGTACCGCCAAGGACATGACCGCTATCCCGGGGGTGAACGGCTCGCCCCACGCCGCCCTGGACTACGGCGGCCACCGCGAGTCCACCATCTACGACGTCTCGGAGCACCGCCGCAGCCTGGCCGGGGGGGGCCACCCGGACTGCAAGGCGGTGGTGGGGGTGGCGCCGCCCTACCTGCAGGAGGACAACATGTTCAGCGACTACATCAGCGAGGTGGAGAGGACTTTTGGCAACTTGCCCCTGAAGGACAGCAACCTGTACCAGGACCACTACCTGCACCACCACCCGGGGGCGGGACCCGGGCTGGCTCTGGGTATGTCCGCTCCCCCGCCGAACCGGCCACGTAGCTTAGGCAGCACCAGCTCTCTGGAGGGGGGGGGGATGTTTGATTGTGACAGCATAGGGGGAGGGGTAGCGCCCATCTTCACCACGCAGCCCCGCCCCTCCCTGACCCACAGGAACACCAATAAGTTTGACCTGATTGCCGGCCACGCCCCGGCAGCCTCCACTCCACAGGGCGGGTTCAAGTCGAGCGACCTCTATGGGAGGTTCTCCTTCAAAGGCGGGGCGTCCAGTTCCGGGTTCGTGGGGGGTCATGACAGGTACTGCGGTGGAGGGGGAGGGGGCGGAGGCGGGGGCTCGGGGGGTGACGACGTGTCGGATATCTCCACGCACACCGTCACCTACGGCAACCTGGAGGGCAACGCCAAGAGGCGTAAACAGTACAGGGACAGCCTGAAAAAGAGGCCGGCCTCGGCCAAGTCCAGACGGGAGCAGGACGAGATTGAGTTGGCTTACCGGAGGCGGCAACACCATCACACCGTCCACCACCACTTCCCCCGCGGCCCCATGAGACACCGCTCGGCCTCCCCACCCCTGGTCCCCTCCGAGCGGAAGAGAGGGGGTAACTGTTCACCCTACTCGTTTCGTGACAAAGAGAATCTGAGGGAGTTCTATGCGGATCAGTTCCGTTCTAAGGAGGCCAAGTGGGATCATGTGGATCAGTCCGAGGGTTCCTGTGGGGGTGGCGGCGGTAGCGGTGGGGGTGGCGGTGGCGGCGTCGGGGGTATTTGTAAGAGCCTAGTGCCCGTGGAGGACTTCCTGAAAGGTAAACCCAAGAAGTCGGAGTGTAAAGGGGGCATGCCGTCAGGTCAGCAGACTCACACCTGCTGGGAGAAGAACATGTCCGTGGCGGGCTCGGGGGTGGGGGGCGGAGGCCTGGCCGGGGGCGACTGGGAGTGTTGGAACTGCCACAGCGGCGGGGTCGGGGGGGGAGCGGGAGGGAAGCCTCACCATGGGGGAAACTGTACGACTAGCGCAGTTCCTAGTCGCCCGAGTTCCGCCTCTTGCAAACGGTCCGAATCGTGCAAGAAGCCGGGCAACCTGTATGACATCAGTGAGGATAATAATAGCCTTATGTTTAGCCAGGTGGGTGGTAAGTGTGCCCACGAGGGAGGTAAGACTGGCCAGGGAGGGGGGTCTGGCCAATCACAAACTCAGGCACAGCGCAGGAAGATAGGGCCAGGTGGGCGGGTCTTACGGAGGCAACACTCCTACGACACGTTTGTGGACCTGCAGAGGGAGGGGAGTGGCCGCATGGGCGGGGGCGGAGGCGGTGGGGGAGGAGGAGGAGGAGTGGCTGGGGGGCAGATCCCCCCGCCCAGAAGCGTGAGCTTGAAAGACAAAGACCGCTTCATGGAGGGCGTGAGCCCCTACGCCCAAATGTTTGAGAGGTACGCTGGCTCCGAGAGGGAGAGGGAGCCCTCCTTTTTCGGTGGAGGTGGTGGGGAGAGGGCAAAAGGAGGAGGCTCCTCGTTCAGTTTGTTCCGCGGAGGCGAAGGTGGGTTGCACCGGCGGTCGGTGGGGGAGAGAGACATGAGGGACAGGGATAGAGGAATGATGGGAGGTGGGGGCGGTGGTGGTGGTAGTGGTGGTGGTGCCAGAGGGGCCGGGACTTACTCCTTGTCTAAATCTCTCTACCCAGATAAGGTGAACCAGAACCCCTTCATCCCAACCTTCGGCGACGACCAGTGTCTATTGCACGGTGGCAAACCATACTACGTCAAAAAGCCGCAGCCACAACAACAACAACAACAACAACAACAACAACAACAACAGCAGCTCCTCAACAACAACAGCAGAGGAGGGGACTTCCGAAGCTCCATGGGGATGACTTCCTATTTGCCCGCCTCCGCCAGTGCCGGTATGTTGTCCAACGCGTCGCCCAGGTTCCCCAAAGACGTGTGTCTGGGCGGGGTGGGGGTCGTGGGGGGGGGGCCCATGGGAAACCACCATGGGGGCAACAAGCTACTGCAAGCACAGGGACAGAGACCCTTCAACGGCTCCAGCAACGGACACGTTTACGAGAAGCTCTCCAGCATCGAGTCTGACGTCTGAGAGACAAAGGGAGGGAGAGAGAGAGAAGAGAACAGAACAGAAGAGGAGAGGAGAGGAAGGGAGAGAGAAAGAGAGAGGGAGAGGGAGAGAGAAAGAGAGAGAGAGAGAGAGAGAGAGAGAGAGAAGAGACTGAGATGGTGCAGGACGATGGCTCCTCTGTCTGAAGAGAATGAAGAGACACTGTGTTGTGTCGGTCGTTCTCACGTCTTTAAAGGACAGATGTTGGACAATGGACGGAATGGACAGAACTGTAGAAAGGACACCGCGAGTCAAGTGAAACCCAGAGGGATGGGAGTTTTAATGAAGAGACTGCTGCTCTCTTAGGCTGTGAAAGAGAGATTGCTCCTCTTCTTCACACCCCTGTAGTATTTCCCTCTCTTTCGCCATTCCTTACACCAAAACAAACATTTTTCCTTAGCTACAGAAATACAATCATGAATGAGAAATCAAATACTTTTCTTGAAGTAACAGGGTAAACTAACAATAATTGTATTGATAATGTTGTTAATAATAATATTATTGAATATAATTACTATGTTTATGATGTTCAATTTGGGCTTGTTTTTTTTCTAAATAGTTCATGTTGTTATATATTTGTACTGTTGTTATTAATTCTTTGCTAGCTTACCAATATTACAGGAAACTAGTAGACTATTTGGCAGGAAGACATGTTGAGTACCGATATTTTTGATTCCTGTAGTTTGGATTAGTATCCTTTATTATTGATTCTCCATGTTCAAACTGTTTCTTTTTCTGTTTTGGAGTGCTGTGAAGTGTACGTGAAAGGCATGATTTGCTGAGTACATTTTGTGTACTTAACATATTATTGTGAAGGAGCTCCTCGTGTCGCAGCATCAGCAACATCATACTGATTTGCAGTTTTTCTTCTCGTTTTGCCTGGCAGTATGGAGGGGGTCTCGGATACTGGACGGGATGTGCCTTACAGAATTCACAATGATTCTAAAAGACATCAACTCTTTCTCCTATTGGTAGGAAGAGAAGTCTGTGAACAATTTAGCTATTTAACTCGTAATTCATAAAATGGTATCATGTACAAAAATCCTCTTCGCTGAATTTTGCTTTAAAACTAGATGCTCCCCTTGAAAATAACAACCTTAATTTGAGGAGTGGATGTTGCCTCATGGGAGATTGAGTTTCTTGCTAGTTTCACTACGTTCCCATGGATATCAATATCAATAACATGTAACCATTTGTACATATCCATCATATCATATTCTTTGGCTTGTCAAATTGATTTTGAATCAATTTAATTTGATGATCACAGTTTTAAGTCGCAATATATATCACCCATGAGTTAGTTCTGTATTATGCTTTTTATCTTAGGCATAGACACAATCTTCTAAATGTATGTAAATCACCTTATATGCCTATATGTTGCTCTAAAAGGGATTTAATTGGTGTTTTGATTCAATAGGCCATGACGGTTTTTACTGTCAGGACAACGCTACCTAATGGACTCTTGGAACAGGGCTTCTGTTGCAGGGATGAACAGCCGGGCCTGTTAATTAGTTGATGATTATAGCTAAGCTGTGTCTGCCATATTACGAGTCCACGTTTGTTGAGTGATGGGATGAGTTTCAAGTGCTGTGTGCATAGTTTACACAGGCTCAGTTGGTTAATTATTTCATCCCAAACTGTCACTTTTTAATTCATGTGAAGGTCTTTAATTAATGTTGATCATGTCTTGATCCAATCTATTACTGCACCCCCTATCCTGCCCACTTTTTCGATGTGTTATTAACTTCGTTTAAATGGTTGACTACATGGAACTTGAGGGACGGGGATTGAGAGTGTAATCACTTGTATCACTGTTTGCTTTTGGGTGCTTTGTTCTGTTCCTTGTAAATACCCATGTTTTCATTTCGTACCATCCACACAGACAGTCAGGATGTAACGTTCATCAACGCTCGGTAACTTTCAACATTTCGCTGGATTTCGGAGATGATGGAGTAATATTCCGCTGTGTTCCATCGATGGCTTGGCGTGCAAAGGGAATGAAGAGAGAATTCTCTCACAAAGGAGAAGACCTTGGTTTGAGCTATTGGCCAAATCATGAGCATTGTCAATGTTAGCAAAAGAATTAACCTGGGTTCAAATTGAAAAGGGGTCACGTTTTAACGAGCGGCCAAGGTCTCAAGGGTTCATTAATCTGTCCATCTCCGCAAGGACATATTGATAGAAAACATATTCTTTTTCAATACAATTTGATTCAATACAACCCCCATGTCTATCACTAATTGTAGGCCTGGAACATTCTTTCTTTAGTCCATACAACTGTTATGTAAGGTGCAGTGCTAAGTGGAGGACCACGATAGGGAAGTCCAACAGTGAGTATGGAGGACTTCCAAGAGTGGTCTTGTTAGTAGTTGTGGTATCATGCCTTTGCCAATGACTCTGGGGTTATGTTCCAATGTCCACACCAGTATCCT
>NC_137675.1:22489220-22589220 GCF_963989245.1 Nansenia antarctica
TCAGAGAGAGGGCGCACCCTAGAGGAGAGGAACAGGAACTTAGCACGGACGCTGCAAACTGTTTTTTTCGGTTTCATTTTTACAGCATTTAGAAAGGCCACTTGGAACTGTTTTAGGTTTCATTTTACAGTGTCAATCACACTACTAGGACAGATGAAATAACGTAGTGTAATGGATTCACATGTATGGCATGTTTGGCATTGTTGGAAGAGTCTGGTCCGGTCCTGACCATGGGCACAGCCTGCTCCAGGGCCTTGTGTTCATGGACAGTGGTGGAATACAGACTCGTACAACAATGTTGTGACTATGTTGACCCAGTGTACAGCGTGAAATGAAGACCTTGTCCAACATTGTTCCAATGTTCCCACACTTTTTATGGAATGCGGACTCCTATCGCTGTTGTGTCTATGTTGACACTATACAAGAGATGTGTTGTGTGTGAGTGGGCACTCAGTCTACATTCAGTGGGCTGGGTCCAACTCGAGTTGTGAAAGATACTTTTCTTAATTAAATATTATACCTAGATTTAAAGCAAGTTCCTATCTTGAGTCAAAATGTTTTAATCCACAACAGTAGTAACAGCCATATCCCCAAAAATCTATGATAAAAGCACATACATCGTGTAAAAGAGATGTGTGAACACCTTTTACTAGGCAAATACTAGGATCAAGGAATGACTCCCAACTACCTGGAATAGTCCGGGAGAAGTGTGCTGGGCTCAGAGTGCAGCAAGGTTTTGATCTCATTGAAGATACGTTTGCCCCAAACGTCCAAAACTCTGGTCACACTGCGCACGGAGGCCACGTTCACGCTATCCGCTGGCACCAGAACAACCAGAGGAAACAGAGACGTTATGAGACCCCTGTTTTTAGTTTTTTCTTACGCCATTTTCAATACTTTTCCCATTTCGTCACAGTGCATAGATGAGGTTATTCATCCTGAATGGGGTTGGGTTTATTACCTCCCTCTCTATAGTTCCAGAACCCAGTATAGTCCAGTTCGTTCTCCTCTCCAACCGACTGGGCCACCGTCGCCATGGCAGCCATCAGCAGCATCATCATCACAGTGGGAGGGGCCATGATGAGAAGACACAGCCCTTTGTGATGAGAAAACAAACAAACAAACAAACAAGAAAACAGAACCAGAATGAGATTCATATCTGCAGATTGAAAGTTCACAGTGACTTTTGGCAAAAAAACTAATAATAATAATAGTTTGGACCATCTGTCTCCTGTTCAAGAAAAAGTACAGAAAGCCAGGGATGGAGAGAAAGAAAGAGGGAGGTCAGAGGAGGGAGCACATGTGAAACACAGTGCTGGCTTTTCCACACAGAGAAGCCAACAGAATCTCAGGGGCCAATGGAGTTTGAAACCATCTCAAAAAACATCATGTCCACGTGATTGTTTGGTGAGGCTATTACCACTCACTCTTTCAATGTTCCCAAAAGTAGAACAAAGTGTCACTGAGGTAATACCGTGATTTGTAGAAGGTTACATCGACATTGGGGTTAAAACAAGAGTGCCAAACAGGTCTTGTGACTGTCTGACTAAGCTAATTACATTAGTTTATTTCAAGGCCTTGAAGAAAATGGCTTTTGTTTGTGTGATGCGAGGATAGAGGGGCCTGTGGGGGGACAGCGGTGTGATCAGGACTGAATGACCAATGATCCAACTAGTTAAATAACAAACAGAGAAACGTTTGAAGACCTTGATCGTGTGTGTGAGAGAGAGAAAGAAAGAGAGAGAGAGAGAGAGAGAGAGAGAGAGAGAGAGAGTAAGAAGAGGGGGGGGGGGGTGTCGCTGTCATAGTAGAAATCTGGAGACGGAACTGTAATCACTCGAATTATATTGGATATGAACCGATGACTCATACAGGAGGTATTCAGAACACTGTCATAAAATGTTCCTCATGTTGGAACTGGCTACAGATCAAGAAGGCCTTGGATGCCATAAATTAACACCTATTATGCTAACCAATAGGGGAAGTTTCCCGGATTTGGATTAAGCCTATTCTTGGGCTAAATCACACTATCAATGGAAAATCTCTTTTGAAGATGCTTTTTAGTCAAGGATTAGGCTTAATCTGTGTCTCGAAACCAACCCATAGGGTTTAAATGGCGGTCAACCAACTTTAAACCAAAATCAATTAAACAGACAAACATGGACTTGTGAAGTACTACAACATTTAAATTGGATTTGTTTACCATTTATAACTTACTTGTGAAACAACAGAATACATTGTACAAACATTGCAAATTTTTTAATAATAATAATAATAATTTGGACCATCTGTCTCCTGTTCAAGAAAAAGTACAGAAAGCCAGGGATGGAGAGAAAGAAAGAGGGAGGTTATTTAAAAAAGGTACATACGGTAGGTTGTGGAGTAAGGTAACAAAACATTACTCACTTTGAGCTGATTGTGTTTCAGTTTGCAGGTTCAAGTTATGACCTCCAACAGCATTGGTTGCCTTCTCAATATTTAAAGTATATCTCCCGTCTTTCTTCTCCCGTCTTGTAATGCCCCGGTCCGTTTCTTCTTCTTGTCCTTCTTTCCTCCCTCCTCCCTTTACTTGCAGAAGTAATGTAATTAGGTAGAAAAACGTGGTTGGGCAGTGCGGATCCACTTAACTAGAGCACTTCATTTGTGCTCTGTGAGAGGACTGTGGTGCGCACTTCACGCCCCCCCCCCCCGCCCCCCTTTCTCTTTCTCTCTCTCTATCTCCAAATCCTCCCCTCTATTCTGGGTTCCATCTGTCCATCTGTGCCAACAGCTGTGCCAACCCCCCCCCCCCACCCAGCCCACCCGTAGGTATTCTATAGGTGAAGTCAGACCATGGCATTTCAATGTCTAGCCTGTACATCATTCTCCACATGACTGGAAGTATGGGGCCATTCAACTTCTGGTTCTCATCCGTTGAACTGTGTCTGTGTCTTGCAAACACACTGGAGTTGAGTTAGCACTATAAAATATTGTGGCTGCAGCATTTTTCCTGCCAGGTAAAAGAATGCAAGAGAGAGAGTGATTTATAAATAAAGAGAGAGGGGGAAGGAGAGAGAATATATTTTTTGATTCACTGGTATCCAGATGTTATTCCAGTTCTCCCTCTCTCTCTCTCTCTCTCCCTCTCTCTCTCTTTCTCTCTCACTCTCTCTCTCTCTCTCTCCCCCTCTCTCCCCCTCTCTCTCTCTCTCCCCCCCCCCCTCTCTCTCTCTCTCTCTTTCCCTCCCTCTTTCTCTCTCTCTCTCTCCCTCTCTCTCTCTCCCCCCCCCCCCCTCTCTCTCTCTTTCTCCAAGTCTGTTTTTGTGCAGAGGCGAGTGTGAGATCAGAGTTTGGCTCCCATTGCAGCCAGTGAAAAGGGGGGGATAAATGGAGAGTAACAGAAGACCGCGCAGCGTTACTTTGCACTGCTTTCCCCTCGTTGACTGAGAGAATCACTGCTTTGAAGGAGTCACACGCCACCTACACCTGGTTCATATTAGGAGTCACAGGCCATTTGTCACTTCAACTGAATTCCTTTCTCTCTCTCTCTCTCTTTCTCTCTTTCTCTCTCTGTCTTGTTTTTCTTCTTCCCCTTTGCCTCTTGCCCCTCTCTATCCCTCTTTCTCTCTCTCCCTCTCTCTCCCTCCCTTTCTCTCTTTGGCCAGAAGCTCAGTAGTACTCACTTGTGGTTTGCACTCTGTGTCTCTGCAACACTGTGTCTCTATGGATGAGAGTAAACATTGCATCTTAGACACAGTGAATGATGTAACAAATGCAATAACCAGCAGTAGTAGCCTATAACTAACTAACAAACACACACACACACACACACACACACACACGTGAGAGTGCTTACTGACTGTGCCTTGGGGACATTTCATTACATTTTAGGTCCGTTTCAGTTTCTTCTGTCTCCAAATCATTACAGTATGTTGTACTTTCTGTGGCATTTTCTTTTGGACATGTTGTAAGCCTCCCACTGACCAATTTCGCTTTCACAACTAGGCTCCAGTCTGACAACACTTTGAGGAAGTGGCTAGGGAAGAAACAGGAACCCCAGTCTTGCAGCCTTTCAAAGGTCAGCATCAACAGAGGGACACATTCTGGGTTGTGTTAAAAAACAGTGCGTGAGATCACTGTAACTATCAGCACCGCCATTTCTAGTATACTCTACATTCAGTTGGGTGAAATCCTCCATTAAAGACAAGGCCTTACCCCCCATGGGACTACAGAGAAATGAACAAAGTTGAAATACAAAGCTTTCTGCATCTCTTCAAAATGTGCTTTTGCACCGTGGTGGTTCTATGTGCCCTGATGTGCTCTGGGACGGAAGCTGCTCAAGGTAAGAATTTTTAATCTCCGTTGAATTTGTTCTGTTATTTGAGAAGAGGTCATTGAGGTTACTGTTTGTACAGTATCGTGATCTTAGAATTATAAGGTTCTATCTCCGTTTAGGGTAGTTCAGAGATATTGAGCGTCAAGGTTTTTACATTCCTTTATGTTTTGTGAGATGGAACCTTTGTATTTTATGAATTACTAACTCCAAAATGTCAACATTTTAAAAAATAACACCACACAGGCATTAATAAACACCTAATGGATCAGATTATGTAAAAAACTAAATTCTGACAAAAATGGAGATAGAACCTTATAATTCACGGTATGTTCTGATACTGTACAACATGTCTCCTCTGAGCTGGGTAAAACCACCTCTAGTCCTTGCGCTCCTCCGGCACGGAATGACCTGCTGCTTTAGTACCATTGGGCTATTTTAGGAAACGGATTAAGGATGTTGTTGTTCTAATTGACTGGTGTCTGTAATTAATATAATAATTTATAGTGTATATATTTTTTGTTTAAAATGGACCTTGGTCTCAAAGGGACTTCCCTGGATAATAAAAAAAAAAAAAGAAGTGATGTTCTCAGTGACGTTCTCAATGTATGAATGCTTTGTCTAGGTAAGTCACACGACACGTCTACCTGTATTGCTTTTAACAGTCAATTCAATCAAATTTCATGCAAAACATAGTGAATTTAGGTAATCTGGGACATTGGGTAATGTGGAACACTTAAGCTCCGGTGTGTTTATTTCCTGTTCTAACCAAATCTAGTCAACAGGACTTTGACTGTGGGCTCCCTTCATTCCAGTCTCACTCCATTGGTTTAGCTTCTTCCTACTGGGACACACTGGGTCCTAGGTGTCGCATATTACTCAATGTCCCAGATTACCTGAATCCACTATGTTTTGAATGAAATGTGATTGAATTGACTGTTAAAAGTGTTGTCGTTTTATATCATCTTGGCCCATCCCTTACAGGAAGGAAATGGGCCTTCCTTGAGTGCTAGATTCGCCAAACTGTAGAGAGACTTCAATTCTCAGTATAAAATGATATAAAACTACAACAAAAGCAATACAGGTAGACTGTCGTGTGACCTACCCAGCCAAAGCATTCATACATTGAGAACCCTATGACGTATCCCCAAGGGGCAATTGTTGCTAAGTACACAGACAGAGGTGGCAGCATGTCAGGGTGAGGGAGCCTCACTAACCTGCGTCTTGCCTCTGTGTTCCAAGCAACTATCACCTTGAAGGACAGGGTCAGGGTGGCACTGGCAGGGGAGGACGTCCATCTTGAATTCAGTCTGGCAGTCCCAGTGAACCAGAGTGCCTTTGAGCTGGTCTGCTTTGGACCTCAACGCCAGGTGATACAGCGATGGAAACTCCCTGCAACGGTCCCTGCACAAATATACACTAGGAATATGATAGTGAAGGCGTTTAACAGTTCTGTGTCAGGAGAGTACAGCTGTGAGTGCAACAAAGCTGCAAAGGTCTTCTGGACACTTCTAGTGAGAGGTGAGTGTGTGTTTAGTGTGTGTGTGTGTGTGTGTGTGTGTGTGTGTGTGTGTGTGTGTGTGTGTGTGTGTGTTTGTGATCAGAAAGTCAGGGGATCAGGGGATGATGGTAACAGGAAAAGACGACTATCCTGTTGTGATATATTAAAGTGCAACTGTTCCCCATGTTGTGTAACAGGAACTGTTGAAATTATAGTGTAACACAACCTGAGAAATAACTTCTAACGATAACATCGTTAGTATAAGCAATGCAGAGTCACTGTCGATTTCAACATGAATCATCAACCAGCCAATCAACAGCTGTCCATTGATTGACAGTGGATGATAACTCACACAGCTGTATCATGTCTCTCTTTCAGATAAGTGCTACACGGAGCCGTTTACCTTTGCAGGTTTTAGGGGTCTCTGCATCATTGGGGTTTTCACTGCAGTACTACTCCTCTTCAGTGTGGTTGGGTCCATTTACGTCTTCAGAGGCAATCAGGTATGTTAATAATAATAATAAATAAGAATGTATACTTAATATTTGTTTGCACACACAGCACATTCATAGGGACAACCAAGCTCTGGGCTCTATTGCACAGGGTCAGCCTGGAGCAGTTAAGGGTTAAGTGCCTTGCCCAAGGGCACAACAGCACTGGTGGCAGGATACTTAGATATGATACCAGCAACCCTTCAGTCACCAGCTCACATCCAGCTCCCTCCTGAGGTGGGGATCGAACCAGCGACCTTTCCAGGTGCTGGCCGGCCACTCTAACCTCTAGGCTACCTGCCGCCCCATGTTGGGAAATAGTGTAGTGGAGGTTTTGAAACACTGTGCAACGCATTATGCACGATGTACTGTATGTGTGACGAATAACACCTTGGGCCAAAGTTTTATCAAATTAATAAGGCCATATTTATTCCTATTTCCCAGTTGATAAGTCATTACGGATGATGATGATGATGATGATGAGCTGTTCTGTATTGCACACTACCATCAGATCATTGGCATTGTGTCACTGTACCAGTGGAGGCTGGTGGAGGTAGAAATCGGAGGATGTGCTCATTGTAACGCACGGAATGGATTGAGGAATAATATCAAACGCTGTACTTACCAGCTTGTTCTTTTTCAGGAACAATTGGCCGTGAGTAATGGAGGTAGTCAAGTACAGACAAGCAGGAGAGGAGACCAGAAGGGGGATGAGACGAAGGAGGGAGAGGATAGTAAATTGGTAGAAGATGCTGCCTCGGCCTCCGTTTACGCCGTAAGTACCGTGTGGCCTCTCTACCCCTGTAACATCGCTGTCACTGATATCATATTGATTTTTTGTGCGTCTCTCCTCATGTTGTCTTTGTAGGTGTAATTTGCTGTGTGAGGACAGACAGAGGAACACTGTCCGTTGTCAAGATTCGCTGTTTTGATTCCCTTTCTTATCGACTGTTCTGTACTGTATGTAGGTCAAGCAACTCCCGTGTGTGACAGTCTATTACTGATGTTTACATTTACATTTAGCAGACGCCTTTATCCAAAGTGACTTACAACAAATACATTTGCCAGTGTACAAGTAAGTGAATCATCAGTCCATCAGTCATCGCAAAGAAAGTAATCTCTGCTCGGGCCAGGGGCCATTGGCAATCAGAATGCTAGAAGAAGGAAGATTTTGTTGTTGTTGTTGTTGTTAATGTACAGTAGAGAAACTGAACAGGGGGACGGGGAGGTTTCAGGAGGGACAGTTAAGGTGTAGGCTGAAGAGATGGGTCTTCACTCTACGGCGGAAGATAGGGAGTGACTCTGCAGTCCTGACAGCGGTGGAGTAATAGGGTGAACAACGGTAATAGGGTGAACAACTTCTAATGTTGTTGTTGACGGTCATATCATAATCTGACTATATACAGACTATTATATTAAAAAAAACGAAATTACTACGATGCGAATATCTTATTCAACAAACTTTTCGCCAGCAAACCTGCCATCTTCAGGGTTTCATCTGTTGTAGGCCCTATCAGCAAACTCATCCACAAACCCGGATCTCCTGTCTTTCAGAGTCTGGAGGCCAGGCCCAGGTCCATCTATGACGTGTTGGACCCAGCAGCTGCCCACCCTGAAACTAGCCAGAGGAAAGCCAAACGAAAGTCAGCAGAGAAAAAAGAGGCGGTCAGTGTGGAACCATGTTATAAACCTACAGACTATAGTGGAATGTACTTTTTTTTTTAAAAAGCTTTGGTTATTTGGCATATTTTCTAAGATTTCCCCAAATAGAAATGAACAGTAAGGATGCAGAGGAGTGGATGCTGATGTAGGCTGACCTCTGACCTCTCTCCCACTCTCCGCCTACAGACGGAGAAAACAACAGAGGAGGACGGAGTCTTTGAGTGTGTCTATGAAAATTTCTGACACCCACCAGTATCTGCATTTGGGAACCTGCTTCCATGGATCTCCTGTCCTTTTCCAGAACCTGCTCGCCTGTTCAGCTTCATATGACAATACTTTAAATTAAAATAAACTAGTTTCTGCTTCATCATTTGTCTAAAGCATGTCTGTAATAGTAGTAGTAGTAATAATAATAATTATTATTATTATTATCATTATTATAATAATAGTCATTATTATTATTTGTATTCTTATTCTTATTCTTATTAGTATAATTTGTATTAGTATACTTATTATAACTAGAAGAAGAAGTTCCAGAAGAAACGTTGTGGGTTTATTATTTTGCTAGTGGAAAAAGGTTTAAAGAACTGGTAGCAAAGAGAGTACACTGTTATGTAATCATTCTAAAAATGTGTTCCATAGCAGTTGCAGTAACAATGGTGGCTCTCAGAATGTTGACCTAAATCAACCTTCCACCATGTTAACTGGATGGGAGGTTTTGGAGTTACAAAAAGTGTAATAGTTTCATCATGTTTTTATTTGTGTTGATAATTTTGAGTTTCTGGCACATTTTACATTTTCCTGAACCAAGCCCACCTAATAATACAATAACAGTAGTAATAATAATAATAATAATAATAATAATAATAACAATAACAATAACAATAATAACAATAATAATAATAATAACAACAACAATATACATGTTTTGTATAGTGCTTTCCTTGGAGAAAACAATAAATAATATAATAAAAACAAAAACAAAAAGCACAACAACAACAAAAAGTAAGGTTCTGATAGATTAAGGTAGGAGGAAAGGTACAAGACATTAACATCTTACACGTTTTAGAAGATTCCCTGGATGCAGGCTTTGTTGCTGGTTCTAAAACTCCTTGATTGAGATAACAAGTAAGTTTGTTGAATGCTGTTGTCTTTCCTATTCTGTACAAACTACTTGTTGTGTCACAGCCAGTGAGTGCATGACATGCTGGTAGACAGTTAGACATGTCTTTTCTCAGATATGGTGTTGATGGGGACATACAGTATATCTAGGTCTGATGACACAGATGTGGAAGTACTGCTCATATATTATGCAAGCAAAGAAATGTTTGGTTCATCTCTGGTGTACATGCATACAGGCCATGGAATGAGAGAGAGATACAGTATGTCCCCATCAACCCCATATCTGAGAAAATTGGAAAAGACATGTCTAACTGTCTACCAGCATGTCATGCACTCACTGGCTGTGACACAACAAGTAGTTTGTACAGAATAGGAAAGACAACAGCATTCAACAAACTCAAGACCCATCTCAGCGAGCTCAAAGATCTGGCCCATTTTGGACTCTCTGCCAGCTTGGAAGAGTCTTTGCCAGTCGCAAGAGAATTTGCGCTACTCCTATATGGAAAGAAGAAAATGGAAAATGGATTGATGTGCACAAACCTGGATGAACTGAGGTTCATAATTGCATCAACATCAGATACAGCCTCTGCAAATCTGCCGCCAACAGAGGGTGCATTTCAGCAGCATGTGCAGTGCAGAGAGCAATGTTCCAGACAGCGGTATGGTGTCACAGCATGCCCAAACCCCTGTTATGGAGTCCTATTGGCAAGGGGTGGATTATCAGAGATGGGGCCATTCAACCTGTCCTTTTTACAAAACCCCCAGCACCTACAGAAGTGAGAGACATCACTCACTTATATTGCAAAGATGCAAAGTGTGGAGAGAGTGGAAAGTGCCAGTGCCTCTCTGTTGGCCTTCCATGCACAGAGTTCTGCACCTGCTGTGCAGAATGTCAAAATGTGTCCCCTAATGTTTGAGGACTTTATTTAATTGTACTTTGAATTAAGGTTCCAGTTTTAATAAAACCTGTACTATTTACACCAATGTTTTAGAGGCTTGCAATTTAGAACTAATACACTTTATTTTATTGGGTTACTCTTATTCTGACTATTTGGTGATGTAGTTCAGCCACCTGGTATTTCCCTCTCCAAATATGATGACCATCAGAGTGAGCATTCTTAACTTAACCATAAGTGGCTATTATGCCACTTATCCCCCATTCGGAATTTGACTGTATCAGAGAAGATGTAGGCCTGGCTATGTCTAAAGAAATCTCATTTGCAATAGATAGAACTGTATGAGACATTTCCATACAACTACTGGTTAGTGTTCAATAGCACCCTAGACAATTCAGTAATGATATATTTTTCAGGGATTTCTGTTTTTCTGATAAATGAGAGAAAAGTGATGGAGTCCTATGTTCCTGTCACCAAAAAGTAAAATTTCCGTCTAAACTAAAGCTAAGTTTACAGGACTATAATTCAGTATTTATTTAGGTAAATAGTTGTCTGACTATTTGGTGATGTAGGACAACCACCTGGTTCATACCTCAGCAAATCTGAAGAGGAAAAGAGTGATCATTCTCAAGTTATGGGCTTTTTTGTCACCTTCCCCATATTCGGCCTGGTCTAATTTGGGTCTTTTTCAGGGATTGGGGTAGCTCTAAAAAACAACCCAAAAAACATATTTTCCCCCAAAATAAAATTTGACAACAATCAATTTCATTAATGGGAGACCCTAAAGATAAGAAAAATCATTGTTGTCATTTGTTCTACCTCGGGTAGGGGTATCTCGAAAACTAAAGCCTTTTTTGAGGACTTGCTGCTAGACTACTAGCACTTCCACCAAATTCCACTTTTAGCTTTTTCGTTGACAGCTGATTATCTCCAAGTCCCACCCTTCTACAGTTTTAACCAATGAGAGCGTTGAGATATGTTTCGTCGGTCGTATTCTCTTCCTGGTTTGGTTTGTTGTCGTTTTATCTTTTTACCATGGCTGCGGAAGGGGATTTTCTGATGAGATATCGTGCTGTTTCCAATAAATTGAAAAAGTAAGACGTTCTTTCCTTTATTTTGTTCACCCTCTTATGTTCGATGTTGATCATAGGTCCGAATCTTTTAAACTGTGTGCACAGATGACTGAGTCTGACATTAGCCATTTAGCACTAGAGGCTAGCTATGATAGCTACGTGTGTCTTTGCCCAAATACAGTTGATATAATCATGTCACCCACATATTAAAGATATGATAGAACATTTGCATCTTTATGCATGTGTTGGCTATCTAAAGCTAATGTTATCTAAAGCTACCTCTGGTCTTAATCGTAAGCTATCTGCTTCGTTTGCATTTCTGTGTTCGCAATCAGCAAGCTAATTGGCTGTGTGGCTAGCAGTTAGTAAAGTCATTGTATATGTGTCCACTGTCTGCAGACGTTTCCTTCGGAAGCCCAATGTTGCAGAAGCAAGTGAGCAGTTTGGTGAGTTATTGTCAGTTGTGTATTGCTTATTTATACTTAGGCTGCAAATTGGGGAAAGTTAATTGGGAAAAGTCCATGCCAACATGGTGATAAAGCATATGGTCTCTGATTTAGTTTTTGTTTTTTTGTTTTCTTTCCTAGCACCAGGGGAGCCCCCACTCCCAAATTTCGTTGTTTGGTACCTGTACTATAGCAATGACAATAAAGACCATTAATTCATTCATTCATTCATAAATACACCGTATGGTTTCATGTGTGGGGGTCTGGTGTGATGATGATTGCAGCATGCAACAACTGAGGGCTGAGGCCGCTATGCGTGCACGGTCACTCTTGTCTAACTGTCACTCCATGTCCCTTTCTCCAGGTCAGTTGGCTAAAGAACTGAAGCAGCAGGACTGTCTTCAGTATGCGGCCTTCTGTAACCTCGCCATGGCACGGTACGTTGTCTACACACCTTTACTTATCACACACCTGTGTGACACAAATCTGTGTCACACACACACACACATCTGTGACACACACACACACACACCTGTGTCACACACTCCTAATCGAACCATGCTGTTCCCTATTGTACATGCCACCTATCGTGGCATGTCTCTCCACCTCGTTTGCCAAGCTCTTGGGTTCCTCACCTCACCTGCACCACATCTCTATAGCCTGTTTTTATTGGAACTATGTTTATTTGTCTGTTCACTTGTGTTATTTGGGCAAATATATCAGGGGTGTCACCTTTTAGCCGTTTTAGCCGTTTTAGCCGTTTTTACCTCAAAATAGGTCAAACATTTTCATAAAGGTTCTTTGTTTTCAGGCCAAAAAATAATAATGTTGTCGCCTTTTTGGGCCATCACCAGTTTGCATCCCTGTGTATATATATATATATATATATATATTTTTTTTTATCATCGTAAACAAACATTTGGATATTGACCCTCAGGTGTGAGCAGACTCTGTTCAACGCTCCAGGAGAGGCCCTCGCCCTCACGGACGCTGCCCGGCTCTTCCTGCTCTCTGAGAAGGAGAACAGGGCGCTGCAAGCCCCAGGCTTCGACGAGCACTTGCAGGCCGCACTCAACTGCTACAGCTTCGCCATCAAGGTCAGTGCTCCATCCTTGCTTTCATTATCTAACGAGACAACATATTTTGCATGTTATAATTGTCACATGTTCGGCGGTTCGATCCCCGGCTGGCCACATGTCTAGGTGTCCTTGGGCAAGACATAGGACCCCAAACTCTGGCCAGCGCCTTGCATGGTAGCTTGCCGCCATTGGTGTGTGAATGGGTGAATGAGAGGCCATGGTAAAGCGCTGTGGAATAAGGCTCTATATAAGTGCAGTCCATTTACCATTATAACACAGTAATAGCATGACATTGTTAGGGTTAGTGTTAGTCCCTTGTAAGAAAATGAGAGAGAGAGAGGACAGTGGAGGATGGAACATCTGGATGGTTGACAGTAGAGTCCAGGTGTTCCCCTTTACCCTAAATTCCTCCTGAGAAAGAGGTGGACAGTGGTGGATAGAACATCTGGATGGTTGCCTGCAGAGTCCAGGTGTTCCCCTTCCCCCTAAATTCCTCCTGAGAGAGAGGTATCCTGCTGAGTTTTACAAATGGTTTTCAGGTGTACATCGAGATGAACCAGCCAGTGATGGCCGCCAGCTTATCCTTGGAACTTGGCAACGCTCTCAAGGTAGAGGATCACGCTGATCAAACAGAGATTTATTTAAATGATTTGTGTATGTCAGTCTGCGTTCTTGATTCGTTGCATATGTGCGTAAGTACTTTTCTATCTTTGTCTCAGTCTGACTCATCCTTTTTCTCTCTCTACCCCCCCCCCCCTCCCAATTTGTACATACATGTATATATCCCTCTCTCTCTCTCTCTCTGCCCCCCCCCCTTCTCTCTCTCTCTCTCTCTCTCTCACATTCATATATATATATATAAATCATCGTAAATCATATATATATATATATATATATACTGTATCCCCCCCCCTCCCATATATACTGTATCCCCTGTTTTCCCGTGGTTATTGTAGGAGATGAACAGACCAGGAGAGGCTATAGTTCACTACCAGAGGGCAGCAGAGCTCCAGACCCAGACACCTATTGAGTCTCTGCTGTCTATGGGGGAAATGGCCACCTGCAAGATTCTCACCCGTGAGTGAACTGTGTCAATGTCCGCCTTTATGGCATTTTCATTCAATCAGTTATTGAACGAAGAGTTAGGATGCTGCGTGCGTGCGTGCGTGTGCGTGTGTGCTTGTGCATAAAAGAGAGAATACGTTTCTACGTTTGTGTGCATATACACAGTTAAGCGGAGTGTAAGTGGGTATTTTTTCACACTAATGGCATCTTTAACAAGACCCGTTTCCATGGGTGTGTGAGATTTTAAACCCTGCCTTCCTCTGTATTCCAGGTGACTATGACGGTGCTCTGGCCGTGCTGACAGAGATGCAGCTGATGTGTCAGGAGAGAGGACTGCAGCTGCCAGGCTCAAACACCCCCGTCGGTAAGTCTCAAATTAGGGGTGGGCATCGACGATCGATAAAGGATCTTGGTCGATCACAAAATAAAACATTTGGTCGATCACAAAAAAAAAAAAACTAAAGCCTTTTTTTGTGATCGACCAAATGTTTTATTTTGTGATCGACCAAGATCCTTATCGATCAATTATCGATCGTCGATGCCCACCCCTATCTCAAATGGACTTGCCCAACACTTCCTTTCTCATCCCTTTTGGCCAGCTGTTTCACTTCCTATGTTTAAACAGAAACTGAACTTAAAATGTTTTTTTTTTTTCTCACTTTCCTTCTATCCTCTTCGCCTCCTTTTACTCGTGTCATCTCAGGTGCCTTTCTTGACATCGTGGCCAAGTGTGAGATTTCTAGAGTCCTTTTGCTGATGCTGCTTGAGGTAGGTACAAAATATCTAAGGTAACATCCCATTTCCCCTGTATTCTGTCCCTCTTACACGTCTCCTTGCCTGTCACATACACAGAATAATCAATGGAAAAGAACAAATTGTCCTAGTTTTGGGAGAAGTGGGCGTTGTGATTTATAACGACCTACGAGCGTAAGTGGCATAGCACACCAAGGCTCATGCCATGTCATTGGTTTGATTCCGGCCATCGACATATCCGGCATGTCACCCCCCCTACCTCTCCCCTCCCTCTTTCCCATCCTTTCTACTGTCTCTCTCCCAAGCAGAAATGGCCTAAAAAATATATAAATAATAATAATTATCTAAGCTCTGACCTCTTTTCCAGCCTCCGCCCCAGAAGTTGTTACCAGAGCACGCCCAGACCCTGGAGAGATACGCCTGGGAATCCTTCGACCCTCATAGTCAGGGTAACTAACGAGACCGGAGCCTTATTATAAGACCTAGTCAAGAGAGCTTATTTGACTATTTATGAGTTTCATTTAATGACATCCAGTCACTGAAGTACAGTAAGAACTTTGTTGTTGAAGTATTATATTTATGTATTATTATAATACATATTATGGTCTGTTGGTGTCTCCCCTCCCCAGTGACCTTTCTACCAGAGAATGTGTTTCTGCTCCTACAGTCGGTTGTGGTAAGTTTATACGGCTCATCAGTGGCATACTATATTAGAATATATGCCATTTAGCTGACTTACATTGCAGTGAGTGCATACATATTTCAGTATATATGGTCCCAGCGGGAATCAAACCCATAACCTAAGCGTTTTAACGCCATGCTCTAACAACTGAGCCACAGAGGACCATACCCCAAGTTCATACCCCAGTGGCATACTGTGTTACACCACGTCATACAGAATATACACTTTGTGAGAGGTTCACGTCATAAATGAGCATGTTTGATTTCTTAAGATTATTACAGTCAATGTTGAGATTGGGGCTGGGTGATATATAGTCAAAATATCACATATTAGCGATCATTTTGCTAGATACTGAGATAGTGATGTGACTTGCGATATATCAAACACTGAGATGACCGCTTGTTCTTTCCTCTTGACATGGATGAAAACAAGTTTCAAAGTAAATAACAGTGAATGAGTAGGATAACCAAAGTAAACAAATCTAGGCAAATGTACGAGTCGGGTTCGTCTCAAGTGTATTTTGGTGTTATTGAGGGTCAAAGAAAAGCCAATATTGCAGCCTCTGGCGTTATGGATTATATTAATATGTTTATATTGCAATATCGATAATGATGCCGTAGTTGAGATAATGTCCTTGTTGAGATGATCTATATTTCAGTTTATTAGTAACTTTATTTTACAGATGGCCTGTCAGGAGAAGGACACAGAATCCCTCAAATCTCTTCAGACAGCGCTATGGTGAGCATTCAAAAATGTTTATTTCAGTCACACTAGTTAATTAGCTGCATTTACGATCCTTGTTTTTTCTTCATTAATGACATCCCTCTAAATGATTTCCTCCTTAGGCCACTTCTCTCAGCAGAGCAGAACCACCTTCTCCACCTGGTGTTGCAGGAACGCATCACCCCATCTGGACAAGGCATTTAGTACAGTCCCGACCAGTTCAACTCACTCACCCACCCCCGAGGAATGGCACATAATGGAACATTCCTGTCTCTGTCTTGGTCTGTTGTAGGGCCTCATGATGTATTGCTTGGGTTGCATTAATGACCACAATGTTCTGCAAAGTTTTGAAACATTTTGGTCTTTTATAGGGGTGTAACGGATCACGGAAATTCCGTGGTCCGTTCGGATCGCCCTCCACGGTTCGGAACGCATGTGTACCGCGGATCAATTGCAAAATGTTAACAAGTAATAATATTACTTAATATCTTACTTAATATCTCTTGTAAATCACAATGTAGAGTTGCCATGAAAAGATAGACGCGACAGTTGCGGGCTTTGTTTTACTCTAAAGCGTAATGATAGGTTGATAATGCGAAAGAAAAAGAATCCGTTGTTTGCTCACTACACGTGAAGCTGGGAATCCACAACAACAAGGCTGCGTTCGTAAATCCGCGTTCGTAAATCCGCTCTGGAATCTGAGCGCTGAGCGCTCTTGTCCAATCAAATTACTTGGTCCCTTTATGACGTCGGACCCAGTGTGCGCTCCGGCGCTCTCAAAGCGAATTTACGAACGCGGCCCAAGTGTATCATGTTACGTTGTTCGGCGGAGAAGAACTCGAAATGCCTCCCTCGTCATTTAAATCCCATGTATGGGAGCACTTTGGCTTCTCTGTCAACTATGACGGGGGGCACGAAAAAGGTAGCTCGACAACTTCTGATAATGTAGCCATTTTTTTCATACCATGTTCAAAATAAGGGTTTACTTTATTATTTAGTTAAAAGTGGCATAAAACATGTTTATTAATCTGCTTTAAAGAGCCCAGTGATTCACTGCTGCAACCAGGCGCCTCCTCCCTCTCTCCTATCATTTAAATTGAGTGTATTTCAGTATACCGTAATTATGTAATGTTTGAGTGTAGAATATGTTATATATATATTATATATATATATATATATATATATATATTACCAGTTTTGACATCTTGAATGTTGTTGGTTTTTGTCACATAGTAAAAGTGGTGTTTTTACAGAATTCAAGGAAAAAGCAGTTTTTATAAAAACAAATTTTTTTTGTGTTGATCCGAAAAATGATCCGATCCGTGACTCAAAAACGGTGACACGATCCGATCCGTGAGTTAGGTGATCCGTTACACCCCTAGTCTTTTATGTAAGGTTCACCGGACTGGACCAACTTTGTCTATGATATGTGTATGACACCCTGACTGCATATGTACCCTGTAATCCTTATGCTTTGATGTCATTGGGTTATTCTTCTAGTAAAGTCTTGTAAAAGTATTTCTATTTATTTATTTGGTATAATGTTGAGTCTTATAGATAAATAATTGACTGAAAATAGTGTTTTTGTTGTTAATAAATCTAAAAGTCTGACATGGCTTAAATTCCACTGCAATTACAAAACCCTCTACTGTATATTAATAAATAAGAAATATGGACTGAACATTTTTGTAATGTTTTTATTTTGTTAATAAATCAAAAAGTCTGACATGGCTTAAATTCCACTGTAATTACAAAACCCACTACTGTATAGTAATAAATGGTGATCTTATACACACCATCGTCCTCTGTCCCTGGTTTACTTATTGTTCACTTGTACAAATAGCATGTACTTTGATATGATAGCAGCCAACCAAAACACAGAAACACACATGGTTTAAATTCACTTAGAATACAAAGAATACAAAAAATGGTTACAGAGTACTTAGATCATAACATTACAAATGGTTACAACAATATACTTCAAAAAACATTTTTTTAAACATTTACTGAAAACTATAGCTTGTTTCCTGATTGTTCAAGTACTGTAACAGGTATTTTGCTGATATGTAAAATGTGGGAGTTTGTCAACATGGTATACCTTGGCTAATACAGTATCTTGTCTCCTTATCTCCATTACAGATCTCCCATTTCATAAAACATATATGCATTAAGCATATAAGCATATAACTTGATTGCAGACCTGGGGGGTATTCCATCAACGCCGCTAAAGGAAAATCCAGGCTTATTTTGATGAATTGCGTAAGACTCGCGAGACTTATCAAAAATAAGCCTGGATTTTCCTTTAGCGACGTTGATGGAATAATGGGTTCAAATGTTGTTGACTTGACTAAATGTTCCTACCGACTCAACCAAACGCTCAAAGTAACACAGATTAATTATATTTTCTACCCAGGTCTGACTGATTGTGCAGTATAGAGTTCGGTTATCGTTTACTCAATGTGTTTGTATCCTTTGGGGGATTCTGACTGCACCCCCTCTTCTCTCCATCTCCTCACAAGCAAACAATTGTCTCAAAAAGCTGAATACTTCTCAACGGAAATGTTTCAAGAAACAGATGAACACCCTTGGCTCTCCTCCCCTGCCCTCCCTCCCTTTCCAATTGAATGTAACAACAGCAAAACTGTCCTTCCTGTGAAATCACTCAGCCCTCTCCACCCACCCACCCCCCCTCCCCACCCCATTCTTCTCTCCTTTACTCACTCTTCTTGCGCAGAACAACATAGATGATTCCCAGGATGAAGGTGAGGACAAAGGAGATCCAGGCCAGGATGAAGGAGTGTCCGTAGGAGCCCTTCTCCTCCTTGTGGAACACGTCCGTGTAGATGGAGGCAGCGACCATGATACACAGACCTGGGGGAGGGATGGAGATGGAGATGAGGTTGTGTGGTGCGATGTCGTAACGTTAGAATTATAAGGTTCTATCTCCATTTTTGGTCAAAATTGAGTTTTTTACATAATCTGATTCATTAGGTGTTTATTAATGCCTGTGTGGTGTTATTTTTGAAATGTAGACATTTATTAGTTAGTAATTAATAAAATACAAAGATTCCATCTCACAAAACATAATGGAATGTAAAAACGTTGACGCTCAATATCTCTGAACTGCCCTAAACGGAGATAGAACCTTATAATTCTAAGCTCACGATGTGTCTGTATGCTGATGATTCAATATGTTGAGGTGACAATGTTTCGAGATTTGACCTATCCCCATCAGTGATCAAAATGGAATAGAATAATAATAAATAAATAAAACAACCGTTGATGTCCATATGAACATCACATCAATGCCCTTGTTCTGTACACATCATACTGTACATATCATATAGATATTCATCTTATGTATGTTCACTTTTTATAATCATTTATTTATACTCACTGAAATACCTTATACTGTAATACCTTGCACTGTCTACATAGGTGTTTCTCAACTGGTGGGTCGAGTGTGTGGTATAAAAACAACAACGTATATTTTAACACTAGAGAAGCCCAAAATAGTTCTAGTGTTAAGCGTTCTGGTGTCAGACTTTTATTTCGACAGACGCGGGTGAAAGACGTGCTGTAGGCTAGCCGTTGCCATGGCAACGTGAACTCAAGCCTGACACTCATCATTCGAGCAGTAAAGCTAAATATGCCGAAGCGCAAATTTGTTCCAGAGTATGGGAAAAAAACTGAAAAATGACCTTGGCTACTTGTTCCCTAAAACACCAGCAGCGGTCACATATGGATTTACATACATTCACAATTAAAAAAGGGACCGAAACCCCAGTGTGTGGCTCTTATAGCACAGTGTGTTGTATCACTCAGAAGGAATCAATGTCACACTTTGACGAACTTAGAACAGAAATCACAGCCTTCCTTTCAGAGAATAACTCAACCTTATACTGAGCTGTTTGACAACTAAATCTGGCTCACACGAGTTGCGTATCTTGCTGATGTGTTCGAGCACCTCAACACATTAAAAGTGTCTATGCAAGGGCAAGAAAAAAAATCATATTCACCAGGATCCACAGCAGCATGCAGTTGTGATGTTCATACTCATCCGTTTATTAATCAGAATCAGTTTGCTATTGCTAGAGTAATGTGCTCTATGTTAAAAAATGATAATAAGAAAAAAGAAAAAAAGTCATGATGACATTGTGTAAGTGTTTACTAGCCCATTTTTGGGAAATAAATGTGCTTGGTTTGAATTCTATAAAAGTGGGTCACGACTTAATGACTATGGGAAAATGTGGGTCCCAAAGCCAGACCAGTTGAGAACCACTGGTCTACATTATCGTGCCTTTTGCACTATGACACATTTCTTTGGTCATCTGGTTAGATTTCAAACTACATTTCGTTGTCTCAGTACTTGTCTCAGTACTCTGTGCATAACGTTGAATTTATTCTAATCTAATCTAACCTAAATAGTCCATAGTAATGTCTAGATTTAGACAACACGGTTGGTTTTGAGATGCAGTCACTGTACAGAGACTCATGTTACTACTCACAGGAGATGAGTTGCAGGACCCCAGAGAAGGTGAACCTCTGGCCTTTGCCCAGGGTGAAGAGTTGAGCCACAAACACAAACAGAGCCAGGATGGCAAATATACAGGACAGCACTGCGCTGGCCTGCACCGCCTGAAGGTACTCTGTAGAGGGTGACAGAGAGAATAGGGGTTCTATGAAGGGTACATGAAAGGAGAGCAGGAACAGCTCAAAGGCTCAGGGAGTAAATAACATAACTCGTTTATGACTACAGAACATTGATTACATAAACATTTACATTTTTGACATTTAGCAGACGCCTTTATCCAAAGCGGTAACATCCAAGAACCAGGTCATTGGCAGTCACAATGCTAGAATGACATTGATGATACATTGATGACTCGTTGAGAGTAACCTAGAGCCACATGACATGCACACTCCATATCTTGCTTTGGGGAAACAGTAGGATAGGCAAAGCTAACCAATGGTACGGTACAGGTGAGCCTTTACCTTCAGCATAGTCTCCTTTCAGGTTCGTGTAATGCCACTTTGAACCCGTCAGCTCCCACCTGCCCCACACATCTGTGGATACGGAGTCTGTGAACCACCAGGCCTGAAAAAGCAGAAGTGTATGTGTTTATTACACAGTTCCACACAGACTATGTGTCATGTTGAGTGAATTTGAGGTTTTTCTTACATTTTACACATCAACAGTCATCATTAGAAAAAGACAAAAAAGATCTATGCTAGGATTAGGGGCCATTGGCAGTCTTATAGGTAGTTTCCTGACTTGGAGAGGAGGTTACTGAGAGAGAGAGAGAGAGAGAGAGAGAGAGAGAGAGAGAGAGAGAGAGAGAGAGAGAGAGAGAGAGAGAGAGAGAGAGAGGGAGAGAAAGAAAGAAAGAAAGAGAGAGAGAGAGAGAGAGAGAGAGAGAGAGAGAGAGAGAGAGAGAGAGAGAGAAGCATCATGTGATCAGTTAGCAGTTACAACGGCAGTTACAACAGGAGGCTAACCGAAGGGAGAAATTCTAATGACATTGGAAGATAGAGGGAACGTACATTATCAATGGTGGCGACCAAGAGCAGGATGATGCTTGTGATGTGAAGAAGAACAATTCCAGCCAGGATCAACATAGTGACTCACTCTGAAGGATAACAGGGTAGGGGGAAGAACACACAAGGTTTATTTTTCTACTAAACTCCATAGAGAGATAACAGAGTTTATACGGCATGGGGGAGGTCTGTTTGGCTGTTCACATGAGCTGTCACAAATCGCCAACTGTTTGAAAAAGAAGGAAAGAGTATGAGAAGAGAGGGATAACAGCAAGTTCAAACTCGTCTCACAAACACACCATTTTTTGAATAACTGAATGCCCCATCTGCAGTCGCATACACACCCACTCACGAAGGAGGATTTCCCCAGAGGTTTGAGCGCTCTATACTGACTGGTCAATAGACTAACTTCAAATATTCGTGGAAAATCATTGGATTGGATTATAAATCCCTTTTAAATTTTGTCTAAACAGAATATGTTCAATTCGTGTCTGTTCGGTTTCCATTATATTACACAAGAAAAGTATGATGTAAAAGAAAAAAAGTTAAGAATAAGCTTAAATTATAGGCTACGTATAAATTATTTAGGGAATAGGCTACAGATTTAACTAATGGGTTTACGCAATAAACTCGAATTATGCAACAACTGTAAGATTAAAACTAACTTTGAGATGAATTATAGCCTACTAAACGTGGCCATTTAATCGGGATACACTCCCATTTATGATGGATGTTATCCCCGTTAGCTGAAACGGGCCCGACATAGGCTATGAGAAAAGAGCGCGAGAATACGACGACAGTAGTGAATTATGTGCCATATCTATACTATAAAGTAATTAATGCAAATAGTTTACATAGTATTTGTAATTCATAACGTTGTGTTTTGTGAAAAATATTTAGTAGTGAAGTATTTGACGCTCTCGAAAGTGAATCTCATGCATTTGTCCAAATCGTTTTTAGTTCCATTTTTAGTTTACGACTGTCCAAAACTATTTTTTTCGTTCACACTTTATCCCCAAAACATGCGCAAAACAACAGACAAACCTACATCAGATCTATTGCATAACAAAAGAAAAAGGTAAACAACATGAATTAACATTACCTGTAAGGACTTTTACGCACGAGAGTTATTTGGAATCTGAAGAACTGTAGACCCACCCAGCATCGAATTCGCAGCCTACACACATCACCCCTTTTCCCTCTCCAGACCCTTCCCTCCCCTTCCCCTTCACAAACCCCACCCATATCCTAAAATGTTTCCCTCTTTGAAAGTCATGGTAAGGGAATTCACAGACAAATGGGCAACGTTTCATTATGTCAATACTCTGTGTGAAGTAGGGTGATCTTCAAAGTGCTTCACTACCTGAATATAGTACCAACTGCACATCAATACCGAAGACATTCAAGCCCTCTCGGCACGCACAATACGCACTCAGTGTGGAGTTATTTACATGGCCACACCCATCCATCGCTCTACACTTCTTTGTGTGTTATATAAGTAACTGCACTCAAATTCCACTTCAAATCTACAAGGTCACCTTTTTTCCTCATATGGTGCATAATAATAATAATTGATGTGGGACGTGTAGGTAGGCCTATAACAATCACATGATCCATGTATTTACTACGTGACCCCCTCCTCCAAAGAACCGAATCATGTTTGTTTTGATTAATTACGGGCACACGTCACATGCGCGCCTAATTAACATAATTAGCTGTAACTGCTGTCGGCTTCGATTTCGACTGCAGCGCTTCTCTCCACGCTAGATGACCGCGCTCACCTCAAACGTTGTCATTGCTTGAGCGCACAGTTGATACTTTGTAATGTCTTGCCCAGCAAAAGTGTGTATAACACTTGTCTTGTCATTCACATTTTCACTGTTAATTTTCCGTGCCCTAGGAAAAAACTCTGTCTTCTCTTCTGATGTCTTCTCACTCACGACGGAAATCAAGAGTGGGCCAAATGTAACCAGATATAATTCCTCCGTGTTATTTCACTTGAAAGCGCGATTACACAAACGCCTTGTGAAAGCTGGCACAAAGAGCCCACACAACCACAGTAAAGTCAAAGAACTTGATTTACCCAGGACCAAACGCACCGTGCATTATCAGACGAATCACTTCACCTTTCCAAGTAAGTCATATAGACTCCTAATATTATATACTCATCTTGATTTATTTGCATTTACAAATAAGAAAAAAAAGTATATTATTATGATCTTTATGATTCTAATACAATCTCATCATATATATTTTGAAGAATTCCCCCCACCTCAACAACAGGTCACCCCACCAGACCTTCGGCGCAGACCTCCAAAGGGGCGTCATGGCAACTCCGTTGTGGACCCTACTGTCCATTGTGGACATGATGTCATGATGATCACATTCCAGCAGCAGGACTTCACCAATTTTCTCATTCGTGGATGTAAGTATGAAGCCAGAAGCTATTTACTCGAACTCTAGGTCTCGTGGTTGTCTGATGGGTCCACAGCTAGGCCTAACACAATTAAAGTTGGTATTCAATCAAAATCATATCTAAATTAAATTACGTAGTGTTTAGGCCTTGCTGTTATCATACGGCAGTGGGTGTCTTGAAAAGACTCTATGGGGGAGGCTATGTCATGCCAGGTAATCTCATGTCTCAACTCTTGTCTGAACTCTTCAGCCTACACCACGCCCATAGAGCACAACTACAGTCAGGTGAATGCTCTCACTCGTAAATACTGCTGCTTGTTGTCATTCATTAGTGTTCATTTCCTACTAGTGGACATCCCCTGGTCTGCCCTGCCCTTGTCCCGTCTGCCCTCAGGCTGTGGCCTCTCTCTGAAGACCACTCGGAAGGGGCTGGTCCTGGTCGCACACTACAATGGCTGCTTTGTGCTCCTGGAGGTAGGAGGAGGATGGATGGATGGATGGATGGATGGACACACTCACACCTTCCTCTTCACTCCCATTGAAACCCTGAACTCTGAAGGACTCCTTCTTGGTTCTGTGTGTCTTGTTTGTGTTGCTGTGGTCCTTTTGTCTTACAACAATTTAACGGTTTAACCATGGGTCGAACCTTGGGTATGCTAAGTAAACTTCGGTAAGTTTGCTATGGAGTCAATTGCAAATCAGATTCTGTAAAGAGATATTCACAATCTGCTCATACCAGTTTAACTCTTTTATCTCATGTCATGGCACTGTCTGGTTTTGCAGGGTGAGGACTACGTCTTGCCAGTGTATTGGTATGGGTCTCGGGTTAGGGCCTCCTGCCCGGTGCTGGTGCCCATGACCCAGGCTGTATGCTTTGGTTCCTCCCTGGATCTAATCGTCTTTGGAGAGGGGACTGTGGACAGACTCAAAGTCCTCTGTAAGTGAGTGTGTGTGTGTGTGTGTGTGTGTGTGTGTGTGTGTGTGTGTGTGTGTGTGTGTGTGGTGGACTAAATCCATCAGCTCATTAGGAGTCACGTCTTACCATAACGTGTACATGCGCATGAAAAGAAAAAAGTGCTTTATGAATAAAGTTTGATTTAATTTAACCTCTGACCCTTTAGTGAATGGAATGTGGGTGCCCTTCATGTTGGCTGCAGAACAGTGCTGGTTCCTCAAAGACGCCACCCCCAAATCAGTAGTCTTTACTGTTACCATACCAACCTGTGGCGCAACAGTGAGGGTAAGTTACATGTGTTGAATAGCAATAGGATAGAAAAATACTTTATTTGTACACGTTGTGTTCTTGTATTATACCTAATTGTTTAATTAATATGAATAATGAATATTCTGTTCTCTCCTAGAATGGCGTGTACACTGTCTACATCAAGTCCAAAAGAAAGGAGATGGCTATTTCCTGTCAATTACATATCCCTTACCCACCCCAGCGCAAATACGCAGCACCAGCCAACCAGCTTGGATCTCCGGACACTCTGAACACTCTGCCTCGGTATCCTCAAAGAGCACCCTTCTCACACTCACAGACCCTCTTTCACCCCCGAGCTCCAGCCCCAGCCCCCCAACCCCCACAACAACAGCAACCAATGATACCCGAAACTCAACAACATACTGGTGGTGCTGTTCCCCCTCCCCCTCCTACCCTTTCCCCCACTAAACCAACTGGTATCCGCTTGCCCTTCATTCACCACATGCCCGAATTGCCCAAGATTCCCACTCTACCCCCTATCAAGCTGGATCCTTTCGACCTGTCCCTGAACATTCCCTTACCACCCGATCCGACAGAGACATCAGGAGAAAGTCAGAGGGAGGAACAGCACCATGGGTCTCTGCCTTTGACCAATCTCACTGCCCCCCATCCCGTCGAGCCCCCTGAACACCAATACCCTAGTGGTCCTGCCGAGCCTGGTCATCAACAACCCCCGCCCCATCCTGCTAGGTCCATTCATGACATGCTCCAACCCCGAATGCCTGGTGGTCCAGGTGATCCTCCAGATCAGGATTACGAGCAGGCAGACCTTGTTTCTTATCCTCCAGACCGGGACCAGGAACAGGCAGACCTTGTTTCTTATCCTCCAGACCAGGACTATGAGCAGGCAGACCTTGTTTCTTATCCTCCAGACCGGGACCAGGAGCAGGCAGACCTTGTTTCTTATCCTCCAGACCAGGACTATGAGCAGGCAGACCTTGTTTCTTATCCTCCAGACCGGGACCAGGAGCAGGCAGACCTTGTTTCTTATCCTCCAGACCGGGACCAGGAGCAGGCAGACCTTGTTTCTTATCCTCCAGACCAGGACTATGAGCAGGCAGACCTTGTTTCTTATCCTCCAGACCGGGACCAGGAGCAGGCAGACCTTGTTTCTTATCCTCCAGACCGGGACTATGAGCAGGCAGACCTTGTTTCTTATCCTCCAGACCGGGACCAGGAGCAGGCAGACCTTGTTTCTTATCCTCCAGACCAGGACTATGAGCAGGCAGACCTTGTTTCTTATCCTCCAGACCGGGACCAGGAGCAGGCAGACCTTGTTTCTTATCCTCCAGACCAGGACTATGAGCAGGCAGACCTTGTTTCTTATCCTCCAGACCGGGACCAGGAACAGGCAGACCTTGTTTCTTATCCTCCAGACTAGAACTATGAGCAGACAGACCTTGTTTCTTATCCTCCAACAGCCTCACCTCGTGAAATCCCATCCATCTTTCTCCCAGAGTAGTTTTTCACCCCCATGTCACCCTCGCCCCCATGTCACCCTCGCCCCTATGCTGCTGTGCCCCCACTGCTGCCTATTTCTTATGCTCCATGTTTTTACCTTCTCTATGCTCCATATGGCAAATCCAAAACCAGCATGAAATGTGCTGGTCACCAATGTTAAAATAGAGATACTGTTTGTTAATAAAAACCTTTTTGTTAACTTTGGCCTTTGTGATCTTTGTGCTGTGTTGTTGAGGCTTGTGTTGAAGGTGTCAGGTGGACTATGATCAGGGGAGACTGGTGGAAGTAGAAATCGGAGGACAGGCTCATTGAGGAATGGTACCAGACCAGACACATGGTTAATACCATTCATCATTCCATTCAATGCATTACGATGAGCCCATCCTCCGATTTCCACCTCCACCCGCCTCCCCTGACTATGATATAATAACCACCAGCTAAACTGGATACCTTTGGTCATGAGAGAGGGGAGACAGGGAAAGTTAAGACTAAACATATGATTTGGGACAAGCATTACTTGATTGTTTAAATCCCACTTACAGTGTAAACCCCTTGGGGTTTCAAGCCTCAAGCAAGATTAGCTTTTTCTCTTGAACATATTCACCTTGTTTCCCCATCTGTCTTATTTTAAAAGTGCAATGAATACATCTGCTCAAATGAGGTTTTAGGCTTTTGAGGAAAGTGCAATATCTTTATGTAGTTGGCCTTAGTAAAGAGTGGTTCATAAAACATAACCTTCTATGGTCATGTTTCATGATTACCCAAATGCTGTATGTTTCTAAATCTGACACTATATAATCCTTTGACTCTATATAATATTATAATCCGTAACTATAAACCGTTAAATTAGGGTCGAACATGGACCAGCCTCGACTCGGCTCATAATCTACCATTCCATTGGTCGGCACTAATTAGGCCAAATTGATTCACCTCCTACTGATTTGCCGGGCCATTGGCATCGGTGCGCATGTGAGCAATAGCATCAACTTGGCGATGTCTTGCGAACAGGACAGAGAAATAACTGTGTTTTTATGTATAGTAATTGTACTATTTTCCAACTTCAGAACCTGTAGTTTAGTAAATGTTGGAAGGTTAAGTGATCTCGATGGTTTTACTGCGTACCAAGGAGAAGCGGCTAATGCTGACGAATGGGAAACGGTCAACCGAAAACTCCACGTCAAACAAGGATCTTTGGGCGAACGGGTCTTTTCCCAACAAACATCCAGCTATCAAAAACATAGTGTGCACTCCCCGGCCTCCACGGCCCAGTCACTAACCAACTTAAGTCTACCCAAACCTGATCAAATTGGCGATATTCTTGCGCAAAAGAGCGCGAATTTGGATGCGCCTTGGAGCTTTGGTCATATCAGTGTACAGAAAAGATCTCTTGGTTTTAATTCTGAACCTCAGGTCGACTTACAAGGTAAATGGCTGTTTCATTGATGCTTACTCAAGACAATATTTCGTCTGTGGCTAAGTAAGACAATTAGTTGTTTCTTCATGGATAGATCCGATTGTTTCTATGTTATTGTTAACTTTTCATCATATGAAATTAACTTGTATCATTCTTAGGTTTTGAGGGAAATGGAATCCGAGGAAAGGTCTCTGGTCCATCAGGTGAAACCAACCATCTCTCCACTGAATGGTCGGCTCTGAGGCCTCTGGTGCTGTGTGACAGTAACCTTATGACCCTGACAGCAACGGGGAGAGCATACACACATCTGATGGTGGATAGAGGTGGGTGTTGGGTACGGTAGATGCTTAGTGGGATCCTTGGGAGGACCCTACATCTTACTATTTAACGCTAACCTTTAACTTTAACCATAACACTTACCTAACCATAACCCATGCCTTAACCAGAAATGTAACCTTAACCATAAACCCTTACCTAACTATAATCGTTAACCATTTTAGATCTCCACTTCAATTGGGTGACGCCATCCCTAGGATCCTAGTTAGACAGCTCTCTTTGGGTGTCTCTTTGGCTGTCTCTGCCTCGGCTTTGTGGATCTGTCGCTGTAAACATTACCGTAGTGTTAAATACTGAAATGTCATGGAATCAAACTGTGTTCCTAAAAAGAAAAATCTAGCATGCCCTTTTGCTTATGATGACTGATGTAGGCTATAGATGATTCACTTACTTTAGACAAATGTACTTATTGTAAATCGCTTTGGATTAAAACCTGCTAAATGAAAACAATTTCAATGTAACTTATTTGTTTGCATGTACGTGTTACTACTAGGCTACTTGTCCTTCTCTTCCCCTTTCAGAGAATGCCTCTCCCATCTCGCTGTTCCAGCTACCCCCTGACTGTGGCTACTCAGTGAGGATTACATGGAGAGACCTGCAGATGATGGCACCATATGATGGATGCTACATCACACAGGAGGTACATCCTGCTTCTCACAGTTGCTTTTGGCTCCTTTTGAAAACCCACATTGTCATCACCATTCGTACTGCCCGTGTCCACTCTTTGCTGTTCAACCTGCTTTATTCATTCCAGAATATCACACATTCAGTCAGTCCTTGCCATCCAGATTTATTTCATCTTTATTTAGCCATGTAAGTCAGCGGTGATGTGTAGGTTAGTTTTTTAATTCAACATCTCTCTCTCTCTCTCTCTCTCTCTCTCTCTCTCTCTCTCTCTCTCTCTCTCTCTCTCTCTCTCTCTCTCAGAATGGGAATTATGTCCTGTCCATGCGCTGGTGGGGGAACCCTGTGAAGATCTCGTGTCCAGTCCGACCGCCCCCCCCACCCTCCTCCCCCCCTTCGGTCTTCTGCTCCTATTTTGGCATGGCCATCCAGATACATGGAGCGGCGGGTGAAATACACACACTTGGGGTCAGAGGTGAGTGTGCATGTTCTGTTACATTCCAATTGGGCGTATTTTAGTTTATATGTTAATTATTGAATCTTAATTTGAGAGACAGGAGCGTTTACATTTAATTCATCATCAAGTCATGGGGAGGTGTACATTTGTTAATTTGCACAGGAGTATCTTAAGCTTTGACCCCATAGTAAATGTCCTTTTGATTGTGATTCTTCTATAATATAAAATTAAATAATTAAATTAAATTAAATTCTTCCTCCTTATTCTATTACAACTGCCAATGGCCCCTGGCCCGAGCATAGATTACTTTTCCCTGCTATGACTGGTGGATAGATGATTCACTTACAGCAAATACATTTGACTAAGTAAGATGTTTTGGATAAAGGCGTCTGCTAAATGCCAAAAATGTAAATGTAATGTTTCTTGTTTCCTCCGTCTCCCTCTCCTCCGTCTCCACCCCCCCCCCCCTCTCCTCTCCCCCCCCCCCCTCCTCTCTCTCCCCCCCTCTCCTCCGTCTCTCTCTGTCCGCCCCTCCCTTGCAGTGAACGGCCAGCGGGCTCCGTTAGTGTCTGGCGTGTGTGCGTACAGAGTCCAGTCTGACCCAAAGGACCTTGTCGTCTTCGCTCGTTTCTCAGCCCCGTGTGTGACACACAGAGTATGTTGCAAGTCGTTCCGTTTTACGTCCAAGATCTGAAGGTTGCAGCGTTATTGTTCAATCGTTTGACACTCGCAATGTGTTTGGATGGGAGCCCCTGAGAGTGGCAGTAAACGTTTTCTTCTTTCTCCCTCTTCTTGCAGAACGGACCGCGTCTCACGGCACTGTTTTACGGACAGGAGTTAACCCTCTCCTGTCCAACCCCCTTTCCTCCGTTTCCACAACCCCCTCCTGTGACCCCTGACCTCACCCCTTCCCCTTCCCCTCGACCCCCAGTCAAGGGACAGATTCCTCAGCGTCCTCAGTTACCTTACTTCCCTCCTGACGCGTTTCCACATTACCCTCGTTACCCTTTCCCTGGAGCCAATTACCCCGTACCCCCTCACGTCCAGCCTCCCTGGCCCGTCTACCCTCCACCTACCCCAACCCCAGCCCCTGACCCTGTTACTCCGAGCCCTCTATTCCCTCCCAGACCACCGGGTGGTCAGTATAACCCCTTTGGAGCTCTTTACCCCCACTTTCCTTCTCACCCAGTGACCTGCCCGCCTTACACCCAACCTTTCTGTGGCCTCTACCCCTATCATTTATACCCCACGCCAAGCCCCACTCAGCCCACTACCACTGTGCCCTATGCCATTCATCCACCCCCGACCACACCAACCCCCACTGCTCTCGGCCCTCCCACGCCCTCCCCCACTCTCCCCCCTCATCTCTCCCCCTCCCTCAGCTGCCTGGCGGGGAGGATGACCATCCTGCTGCCCTCCGCACACCCGGACTCTATCCAGGTCAAAGGTCAGCAGAATTCTTTACTTCACCACGTGCCCTTCTGAACGCGATCCCCAATGTAGAAAAAATATTCCGCAAGGGAAAAATTTGCGGTTTTCTTATTGAGTAAATTCAGACATGATAGATATGAAATCCAATGTTTCCTAATTTTTAGCCGACTGAACACGACCCAGGTCAGAGTTGATGTGTCTAGGGATGTTGAGAAAGACACCATCAGTCTGGAAGGTCACCCCTCTACTCTTTGTAAAGTCTCCTCTACTCGGTATAGTGCTACGTTTGACCAGAGAATTCACTACAGTATGTGGCTCTGGTCAATAGTAGTGTAGCATAGGAAACAGGGAAATTGATGTGTCCAATGGGCTTTGCTCTTGTCAGATGTATTGCACTGCTGCATAGCATATTCACACAGTATATCCAGGGTTCCCACGGGTCCTTGAAGTCCTTGAAAGTTTGTGAATTTGAGGAAAAAAAATCAAGGTCTTAAACGTTTTTGAAAATAGACATGGGTCACCGAAAGTGCTTGAATTCCCCTCTCTCTCTCTAATTTTTTTGAAAATATATATTCAAAAGTGTTTTACTTAGCTCGTCAACTAGTAAATAAGTCTCTGTATTGCTTAACTTTACACATATTTCACAATATATTGTTTTTCTGTGGTAGAGAAGGCAAGAGACCATCTAGTGTTCACACATTCAAGCCTTTAATTGTTGTCTGTGAGCGGATAGTTCCTATTATATAAATTCTCATCTAGATCCGTCTCAAACTATGCCGTGTTGGACCCTTGAATCTGAGGGAATTGAGTCTTGAAAATCCTTGAAAGGTGCTTGAATTTGATGTTTCAGAAGGTGTGGGAACCCTGGATATAAAAAAAGAGCAGTTTAGTTATGGGGCAATCTGGAATTGGTACATCACATTTTTCTTTTTTTTTGTTAATGATATATAGCCATGGATTCTTGAATAATATATATATGTATGTATATATGCCCCAGGAGATTACCCGTAGAACTTATTTTAGAAGCCAGGGTGTTTGTTTGCTTTCACAACGGAGCGCACGCGTGGAGACAGGCTATTATTAACGACCAGCGGTTATTCTCTTACCACCACCCCTGTTGCCAAATGGCTGCTCAGACCCGCGATATGACAGCTCTGAAATATATCATATGAATATAGCCTACGCACATCCACCCAACATTATTAGCCTACAATAAATCAGTCAAACTCACCGTTTATCTATGGTGGATGGTGATTTATTGTCGTTTCCATACAAGACCGCTGCAAATGATCTGTCAGGCCTGTTGAAAACATACTGGTTAATATCGCAACAGTCGCTCAGAATGAAATGCGTTGGTTTAATCATCTGATAATATCAACAACAGTATACATACCGGTGAACTATTCATTTTTAACCCCTGTGTTTATTCCGTACAGCCGCTTATTTGCTTCAATGTTATTAGTGGCCTGATTTGTTATTGGGAGGCAGGCTGTAAGGACATTTGATCAATGGTATTGCTAATCAAACAGGTCTGTCTAGTCACCATGGTAACAATGAATAAGCGGCCTCAGCCACACCTCTGAAACTGCTATCTGCCACTTGAATGGTGGACAGGAAGGCTGTTGTTGACCACTTCCTTCAGGTCAACACACCTGTGGTGTACCAGGTCTCCTGTATAAAATGTGCGTCTCTCAAACATGTAGTTGTATTTGGACTGCCTTTCAGTACCTGGTATAGCCTACTCGGTGTACCGTACAATACTATTTTGCTTGGACAATAGACTTGTTACTTGACTAAATGCTTTTTTGGAACTGCAAGACATCTTGTTTCACAAGGGTGAAATTCCTACTTGTGTTTATTGGCTTGTTGTAAGTTTTATGGTAGTTGAACTGTCCCATAATATAAGCTTATTTTACTCCATTGTGTATGTAATTGTAGACAAACACTGTATAGCTGCAAAATATGGTTAAAACTATCATTTTGATCGAATGGATGGTCAGTCCTTGCATCCATGAATTTGAGTGGTTACATTCCTCCAGCCCCATCCCTCAGTTGTTCACCAAAAGAAAGTTGCGGGGAGACCGATTTTGTGGATGTTGGAATTCCAGATCTCCCCCCCCCCCCCCCCAAATAAGGGTTCATAAAATCACTGACCATGAGGGTTGACTGTTGTATCGGTTCTTTTCTCAGATGACAGCGAGAGATGGATGTCTGTCTCTAGGGCTCCAGATGCTTGTGAATACATGGTGCAGAGCGACAAGGATTCTGGGGTGGCCTTCTTCTCTCCGGTCCCCGCCTGCCACTCCTTCCCTATGGTGAGTCTACTTCTGATCCTTCCCTATGGTGAGTCGACTTCTGATCCACTCCTTCCCTATGGTGAGTCGACTTCTGATCCACAATCACATTAAAAAAAAGCTCTTAGACAATTAGTAAATGGACTGCACTTATTGTGCATTGTACAGTGTTTATTGTATAGTAGATAGTGTACATAGCCTTTATTTATTTATGTCAACTTGGCTCTCTTGTTTTTAGTCTTTTTTCCAAGCACCAGGGGAGCCCCCCCCTCCTAAATTTCGTTGTACAGTACCTGTACTGTATAAATGACAATAAAGACCATTCATTAATTCATTCATCATTCATGTAGCCTCTCATTCGCAACACACGTTCACACACCAATGGCGGCAAGCTGCTAAGCAAGGCGCCGGCCCACTCGTTGGGAGCAATTTGGGGATCGTTTTTGGGGATGTCTTGCCCAAGGACACCTCGAAACGTGACCAGCCGGGGATCAAGCTGCCGACCTTGCGATCATTAGACGGCGGCCCTACCTCCTGAGCCACAGACGCCCCAATTTGTCTCGGCTGTATAAAATACATCACACGCACACAATATATGGATACACAGGTACCCTCTGTCTGTGTCATACGATCTCGATGCTTAGGTTTCCTTATAAGCCTTTTTGAGGTTTCTTTCCTCAGCTCCACGTGGCGCTTTTTAAAACGCGTGTCACGCTGATCTCTGTCACTTGTATTTGTGCAAATTAATAGATAATGCTTTTTTTTTTTTTTTTTTTTTTCGTCTACATTGTGTTGGCAGTTTGGCAGTTAACATTTCTCCCTCCTCTTTCTCCTCTCCCTCAGTCCTCCAGTACCTACTCTCTCCCTCTGAGGTTTTGGGACGCTGTCCTGGGACAATACAAAACTCTGGACGCCCAGTGCCCGGCCATGCTTCCACCACTGACCCCTCCACTACCCTACAGACCCCCTTCACCCACCTACGGACCCCCTCCTCCACCCACCTATGGACCCCCTCCTCCACCCACCTACAGACCCCCTCCTCCACCCACCTACAGACCCCCTCCTCCACCCACCTACGGACCCCCTCCTCCACCCACCTACAGACCCCCTCCTCCACCCACCTACAGACCCCCTCCTCCACCCACCTACAGACCCCCTCCTCCACACACCTACAGACCCCCTCCTCCACACACCTACAGACCCCCTCCTCCACCCACCTACAGACCCCCTCCTCCACCCACCTACAGACCCCCTCCTCCACCCACCTACAGACCCCCTCCTCCACACACCTACAGACCCCCTCCTCCACACACCTACAGACCCCCTCCTCCACCCACCTACAGACCCCCTCCTCCACCCACCTACAGACCCCCTCCTCCACCCACCTATGGACCCCCTCCTCCACCCACCTATGGACCCCCTCCTCCACCCACCTACAGACCCCCTCCTCCACCCACCTACAGACCCCCTCCTCCACCCACCTATGGACCCCCTCCTCCACCCACCTATGGACCCCCTCCTCCACCCTTCTACCCTCCTGAGCCCCAGACAAGTCCCTATCCTCCTCTCCCCAAACCCCGGGTCTTCTGCTCTGCACAGCATATGAGTGTGGAGCTAACCTCAGTTCCCAGCATCTCTGGGATTACTGTCAGGGGTATGTATGTATGTATATACGTGTGAGAGCGTGTGTGTGTGTGAGTTTGAGAGAGAGAGAGATGGGGCATGGTATATGATTCAGGTGCATATGGTTGTGATCATCCCTGCATGAGTTGAATTCCACCATTGTTCAGAGGACTGTTGTTTTTCCAATGCAGTGGTGTGTTCAGTTGACGGGGGTGGGGAGAAGCCAACGCGGTTCAACCCTCTTCCACGGCTGTCGACGCTCGTTCTGTATTTCACTAGGGCGCCCGCGGTCTGCCTTGATTTTCGAACCCTCTTAAATGTATCTAACCCTAAGAACTGAACACTAATAGTAGCCTACATCGTACATGCAAGGTTATTACTGTCAAATTGGAACCGGAAAATGTAAATGTCAGCCTTTTTTTTTTTAAAGGTTTTCTCAATTGTGACACTGTAGTCACAAAAATATGCGCCGAAGCGTCTGTTCAGCTTGGAGGAGCCGGTCTGACGATGCTACGACATTTTGTGTACGTTTTTACCATTTAGCAGACGCTTATCCAAAGCGATTTACAATTACACATTACAGGGACAGTCTCCCTGGAGTAACTTTGGGCTAAGTGCAGTACTCAAGGGCACACTAGTGGTGGTGTTACCAGATGGGACTCATGACCTTCTGATCACCAGTCCAACTCACTGGGCATACATTTTTTCAGTATATATGTTCCCACTGGGAACAATAGTGACAAGAATGAGTGATTCTTTCTCCTTGCCCATGGAAAGTGGGGATGACAATGTGAGTGAAGGTTTGCGGATAGATAGCCTAAGCCTCAGTTGTAAGCAGTCTCTTAGCAACCCTGAGGGGGTCTTTCCCTATCGAGCGGGACCTGTCTTTTCATCACACCTGAAGAGGGGATCACTGTTTTGAGGAGATCAGAGATCACCAAGCACCGTAGTGGTCATGTGAAACCTATAAGCTCTCGAGTTACAGCGATTTCTTACCGTATATTTTGGATGAGGAAGTTACCTCAACTTGTCCTTGTGACTGTGGGATTTGAAATGTTTTTGGGACGGACGACTTTCAACTTTGCTAAGATGTATAGGTGTGTCTTACCATAACCATACTGTAATGATAAAAGATAGATAACTCTCTCTCTGTCTCTCTGTCTCTGTGTGTGTGTAATATATACAAAAATCATTCTGCTATGGACTTGGTGTCATATTAAAGAGGAGATTGTGGTCAGAAAGACTAAACAAACTTGTGCTAGTTTGGTTGGGATGCAAATGGTTTAGGCTGAAAACAAATGGATACGCAATGTCTTCTAATTAGATTTTGAGTCTGTATTAACTGCACTTGTCTCCACCAGACATCCAAGGCCATGAGACGGTCCTTAGCCATGCCCCAAAGCACTGTGGGTATTCTGCAAGCCAGGGGACGGACGGCCGAATCACCCTGAATCTCCCCTTCAACTCCTGTCACATGACTCTCCAGGTTTTTGGCTGATTCTCTTACCCATCTGAACTTGAATCAATTGTGACAGCGGCTGATGAAAAGGGGATACAAGTCGGTACAATCAAAATGTTCTTTATTTTTATTTTTTTTACGGAAATGCATTTCAACATTGTTGAAAGTCACAACACACTCGCTAGTCAAGCTAAAATATTGCAACTGCTACCTAGTTAACTATAACACTACTTCACATTGTTAGCAGGCTCACAAAACAAGCTGCGTTAGTTGACTAGCGATGTGTCATTGATTTTCAACAACACTGAAATGTATTTACATTTTTCGAGATAAAAGTCTGAACATTAAATTGTCTGTCGGCTTGTTACCCCTTTCACCAGCAGCTGTCACAATTTGATCTGAATAAATATTACCAGCGTGGTTCAATTTCTCTCAACGTTGCTCCCAACAGCATGAACACCATCGCATTGATCTGATCTACATAACGATGTACGGAACAAGAGAAGAGGCCTTATTGTCCTGTCCTGTTCCCATACCCATTTCTAGTCACGGTGAACTCTTTAATCAATATATCCTTCTATTGTGCCCATTTGTTACTGGATATAAGGACATATGTGACAGCAGCTGGTGAAACCGGGAACAAGTCGCCAACCAATCAAAATGTTCAGACTTTTATTCTGAGTAATCCCCACTACTACCTAGTTAACTATAACACTACTTTACATTGTTAACAGGCTCACGAAACAAGCTGCGTTAGTTGATTGGCGAGTGTGTCATTGATTTTCAACGCTGAAATGTATTTACATTTTTCTGATTTTAAGTTAGAATAGGCTGCCGACTTGTTCCTGGTTTCACTAGCTGCTGTCACATTATGTATGTATGAAGTTATCTGGTTCATTCATAGTCATGGTCCTCCATCAATCGATATTTGCTGCACGTCCCTGTAGATTGTAACCTCCCTGAGGACCAGCGTCTCCTCTGTGGCCCAGGCTATGTATCCGAGCCAGAGTGTCTCGCTCTGGGCTGCTGTTTCAACGCCGGCCACCCTGCCTGCTTCTACCCCATGGATGGTGAGGAGGACCACCCTGCCACAAAGGGACACATTATCAGCCACAACCCTGTGGGGACAGCCATCGGAGATTCATGACCTTCTTTTAATCTTCTGTTCTCCCAGAATGCACAGCGGACCGCCACTTTGTCTTTTCGGTGCCCGCCTCCCTCACAGAACCACCTCTCTCTCCTGCCTCGCTGGTTGCCGCCGGCGACGCCAAATGCGTCCCTGAAAGGGTGACCCCTCACTACGCCCTGTTCAGGATCCCATTGGATGGCTGCGGGGCACGTAGATACGTGAGTAATCCAGCAGTGTTCCTCCCGTAGTCATTTGTAATGATTGAGGAACTAAGCCTTATGATTCATTGGAGGTACCTGAAATTAGTCAGAGTTTCCAGAAAACTTCTAGAAAGTTTCCTGAAACCATGGAACTTAAGATGATCTTAATGCTAAGAACCTTATAGAACACCCACCCTTTATTTTGTTTGCTTGGGTGAGCTTAACGCAGTGCTATTCTGGTAACGTGAGATCATGACGGTCGATTGACTCTAGTTGATGATTGACAACTGGTAGTGGTGTCGCTAGCTGGTGTGTTGTGTTTTACAGGAGGTGGGCCAGACTGTGATCCACCTGGTAGAGATACTCAACACGGTCCAGGCCATCACCCTCAACTACGGCACCATCACCAGGGACTCCCCGGTCAGGTCCGTTGGTTGACATTTGGTTTCTTCTCCTTCATTGTCACTCACAGAACTATCATTAAGAAAATGGGCTACAACGACAGGTGTATGTACGTTGAATGTAAATAAAAAGTGTTGTATGTTGAATAACTTAGTCAATTAGGGAATTATTTTTCCAGTGGAAGTAGGTAAGTGGTGTGCTGTGAAGAATAGCGTATCCATGACATCACTTCCTGTTCCTCCCAGGCTGTTGGTGGAGTGCAGATACGTCCCTGGGTCGGTGGTGAGCGTGGGCTACCTGGTGAAGAGTCCCACCCTGGGGCCAGCCATTCATGGCCAGGGGGTGTTTGGAGTCCAGCTCAGGATCGCGAAAGGTATACAGTACAAGTTTCACACTCATTTCCTGTTCTTGGTTTCTTCCACTACTCAAGAATTGTAGTTAGGCAAGTGTGTGTGTGTGTGTGTGTGTGTGTGTGTGTGTGTGTGTGTGTGTGTGTGTGTGTGATCGATCATGTACTTAAAGGCTTTCATTTATCTTGTTAGAGAAAGAGCTGAAACAGTTTGTCTGACTTCCATGTCTGATAAATTGGCACTTTAAAAGAGCATTCAAACGTTAAAGGGGAAGTTGAAATCAATTTGTGTATTTCTGGTCAATCTCTCATACTGCATACTAGAAAACTCTCATACTGCATTTAAATACATCAGCTGAGGGTTTTTGCACTCTAACCCTGCTCTACTATGCCAGAGAGAGCAGCACATGCTAGCTCTTGTGCGGTTCCACAGAAGATCCTCACATAGGAGAGCAAGGGGGATCTTGGGAGTTGTAGGAGTTCACTCAAAAGGGCAATTTGGAACATCAGGAGTGATAACTTGACTCTCTTGATTTTTTTTTTTGTGTGCATGTCTACTATTGACTACTGAAAACAACAAATACAGTGGATTACAGGGTGACATTCTGCTTTTAATAGTGTGTGAATTTGCCTTGATTTACATTTTAACCATCTGCCTTAATGTAGCACCTGGAAGAAGCAGAGCTGGAAGTAAACACGCGTTGTGCCTTTAAGCAACACATTTTTTACAACCCTTTTGTCCCCCCACTTCCCGTCTCTCTCCCAGACGAGTACTACAGCGACTTCCACCCCCAGTACCACCAGCCCCTGCACAAGCTGCTGGGGAAACCCCTCTACCTGGAGGTCCGTCTGCTCAACCCTCCAGATCCCAACGTGGTCCTGCTGGTGCACTACTGTGTGGCCTACCCGCGCTCAGGAGACGCATTCTGGGTTCTCCTCTATGACGGGTACGACGGTGTTGTTGGCTGTTCATGATGTAAACACTGTTACCGTTCAGGACATGACGACGTACAGTAGAGACATACATTGGCTCAAGTCTGTGGAACATTACAGCAGTATATGTAGAGGATCACTAGATAAGTGATAACGTGTCAGATCTATATACCTTTTTAATAACTGCACTAACCATGTTCCTACCCCCTGCCCCCCCCCCCGTCCTTGTAGGTGCCCAAACCCTCTGGACCCAGCCCCTGCGCATTCTCCCCCGTCTCCCCCAGTGCCACCCACCCCCCAGGGCCAGACCCGCAGGTTCACCATCACCACCTTCCAGTTCCTCCCCGGAGACAAAGGCACGGACCCCTCAGAGGAAGTAAGGGCCTGATCCAACACAGATGTGCAGAATGACAATTCTCTGGCTAGCCCCCCCCTCCCCCCCCCCCTCCCTCCTATAGGCTTTCCATGGTCTGGAGGCTGGGGCCAGGTCCTAGACTAGACAGCCCCTAACTTAAGCCCTTAAGCATGCCATTTAGATCTGAGAAGATTGGGATTGGATAGATCAGAGCCACATGGGTAGTGTGGCTCTTGCTTGCCCCTCCAGATTTGCTCATTAGAGTTTTCACCACATTCCTTTGGTTATATCTATCCAAGCCTTTCAGATCACATACAATGCCAAAGAGGTTGGTCCTTTACTGGGCCAGTGAAAATCATACTGTATTTGAGGGAAAAAACGATCTTCTTATCTGAGCCTCCCTCTCTCTGTTGCCCCCCCCCCCCTCCCCTCTCAGATCTACTTCATGTGTTCCACTGAGATCTGCTCACCCCTGGACGGGCCGTGCGAAGAGGGCTGCTTTGGCCAATGACGGCAAGGCAACAATGACCACACTATGTTTCCACTATGCCTCAGCAGCCAACCACACCCATCATGCTCTCAGACAGTAGATTTATGAACACGCCCCTGAGTCTCATTATGATTTCCCAGCAGTGGAGTGGTTTAGCCTGACAGCTAAATATGGTTTTGTAATTAAGACAAGTTTGAATTATTCAGAAAGCTTAATGGATTTCCTGTAATTTCTTTCCCTCCCTCCCTCCCTAGCTCCAAGAAATAATGGCAGAGATCAATAATGTTAGAGAATTGTCTGGTGAGTGCTTTTCTCTTCATGGACAACATCACAAATGTATGGACAAATGAGGGATTCAACTTTTACAAATACTGTATCCTATTCTGTTGTTACTTTTACTTTGTTTACTTTGCTGTCTTTCTTCCATTCCCAGGGCCAAGGCTTCGCTCATTCACCACAACCGCCACCAATAAACGTCCTCAAAGGAAACTGGGTGTGAAGTGTGTGTTTCTGTTCCCTGACTTAGCAGCAGTAGTTTTTATAGCAGGAAGCTCCACTCAATCAAAACAGTGTTCCACCCATGTTGCTGGGCATTGTTTACCTTCTAACACCATGGAGAATGTTCTAGAATGGCCAAGAGCAACAGCTTGGATTTTTCATTGGTGTGTAGGCCATGCATCACTGAATTCCCGTATGCGATAGGATGAAGCATTTGGTATGAAATTAGGTTAATAACCTCTAGAGAAATTAGTACTTCAAAGGCATAGTATACACATACAGTATCCAGTAGCAGCTTGTAATTCCACTCACCTGATTGCTACCCGTCTGTGACCACTGGGTGTCATCCAAGCACTAAATAAAATGGGAAACCATGTGCCTGTACTAGCTCATGTATGTTCTAGCTTTATAGTTGAGTAGTCCAAACATCTTGGCGTGTATTAGCATAACTATTGTATTGCGTTTAATAATTATAACATCTGACTAGTTGTATATTTTGATGTATTTATTTTTATTTTTATCGAAGGACAAATATGGTAATGTAACCATTATTGCAATGTTTCTTTTAGGCACCATTGCAGGCACTATTGTGAAGCCCTATGGAAAGGCTTTTTTCAGTGCCTGCACGGGAAATTATGCGTCTTTTTTCGAGCTCAAGATCTGTCCAAACTTCAAATGGCTCTAAGTGTTAATATGGAACTCACATGCCCCCCATTGAAACGTGTGTAAGCACTGCGGCACACTGCGTTATTTGATAGCTGCATGGCTGCCAAGCTTTGTATGCGTGTGTGTTCAAAGGGGGGAGAGCGGAAGATAGGAGGACGCACGACGAAGGGGAACGAGGGAGGGAAGGGGGATGACTACACGCGAAGAGGGGGGAGGGAGGACAGTTTCCTTTCTATAGCGCACACGCCGCAAGAATATACACCGGGATACGGACAGAAAAAATAGGCAAGAGAGGGAAGGAAATACCGCAGCCCGTTGTCTTTGTTTGGGGGAAATCTTAACGCAGAAAGGAGGAATAACATGGGAAGAAATCTCTCGTGGATTGACTTTCAATAACCCCTTCTCTATGGTAAAAGAAAAGTCTCGCTAATATAGACTGGGAAAAAAGGAGGCGATAGGGAAGACATGTTTAGTGGTTTTTGTCTTGAGGTTGAGGTAGGATGTTGATGTTTTGTCGTAAATTATTTCTGTCTCAGGCACAAACAATAAGGGGATATTAGTGAACGGTCATTGTTCATGGCAGATTATATCAAGTAGTTTGATTAGTTTTGTTTTTAGCAATCTATTAAATCGCTTATAGGCCTTTAGGTTGAGTATTGTTGTATATGGCCAGTAAACATAAGGTTGTGGTTAGTGAAAATTAGCTGCCCAGGTACTTGATGATAGGTATTTTAGAATCGTAACAACCATTTTCATTCCAGCAAGGCAAACACATAGACTATTGAATGAAGTACATTACTAGGCCCTACATAGTGTAGCTGGATACTTGTATAGAATTGGTTTATCGGATTATAAATATATCACATTTCAATTCCATAGAGGGGTTGCATAATATAAAACCTTGAGAATAAACCCAGCCTTTTTTTGGCCGAATAACTCCAGTCGTTTTTCGAAAAGCCGCATTTTTTGCCATAGTGTCTTCAGGGGAAAGAGCCCTACTGAGACCAGGGTAGAAAGGGGGACAGGAATAGGTGAGGAGAATTCCCAATTTAGAAGTAGACGGGGGAATAGAAGGCGATTTTTCCAAATGTTAATGTCGACCGACGTAGCATCTATCATGCTGCCTGTGTCCCGGGGTCTAATGGACCGGGATAGAGAGCTGGACACCATGGCTGGAGTGCATCCCAACCCGAGCGGGGCGCCCGCGGCCGTCCGAGGGATGAAGCGAGGAGACCCGGAGCCCGAAGCCTCGGCAGCTCTGGTGGAACCGGCCACCGCCGGGGCGGACTGCAAGCGTCCAAGGATCGACGGGTCTGGAGCGGTCGTCGCCGAGGTCGGCCAGGTGAGAGGAGTGGAGCTGATTCTGCTACTGTTGTTGATTTATCACAACAATACGCCCACTGTCGTGATATTTAACCAAAACACACACACAAAGGGCTTTTTCACTTTGATCTAATTACTAGGGATGTTTTCCCACTAGCCTACCATGTTGTGTATAGGCTACTCTAAGGCCTCCACTAACATGCACCCGAGATCCACAACCCAAGCACAATCTGGCACAATTGCTGGCTAGAATTAGATATTATTGCGAATGATCAATAGTAGGCTATAATCTAACCAAACCGTTTAAATCTTTTCACTCGTGTCGCCTGCCTGACCCATTTGAGAGTTTTTCGGTTTGACACACACACACACACACACACACACACACACACACAAGACAAGACAAGAGCGCTTCCGAAGCGATTTGCTTTCTGCTCAACAAACGATCGTCTCCGCAATGGAGGTAACAATGTTACCTTTCGCTGTGAAATAAAGTCAGCCGTAGTTAAGAGTGCAACAATGTATCAACGTAGGCTAGTGATACAATGTATCAACGTAGGCTACTCTCCATTGTTGCGAGTCGCGAACGACATTGTTGTCATGTCGTGATCTTAGAATTATAAGGTTCTATCTCCGTTTAGGATAGTTCAGAGATATTGAGCGTCAACGTTTTTACATTCCATTATGTTTTGTAAGATGGAACCTTTGTATTTTATTAATTACTAACTAAAACATTTCAACATTTTAAAAATAACACCACACAGACATTAATAAACATCTAATGGATCAGATTATGTAAAAAAACTCAATTTTTCAAAAAAAATGGAGATAGAACCTTATAATTCTAAACTCACGATGTGTGACCTGCCTAATTATGCTGCTCCATAGCTGTTTACATCACAACGAACCCCCGATCGCACAACTACCCGCCGCGTTACTGGAAGCGTTTTTCTGAACATCAGGAATGTAAACAAACGTGACCTTTTCTATTACGCTGACACTTGTACTTCTGTCTGGCGTCGTTGTGTTAATTGGCATTTGGTTATAATGGAAATCGAAGTCAATATTTGCATGTGTGATTTTTGGGGGGAAGGGGGATCAAGAGGATGAGTGACATGGGGGGGAGGGACCTTTTAAGTAAACAACGGCCGCCCTTTTATGAGGGGCTATCACTTCTCCTTGCTGCAGGGCCAGGCAGGCCTAGCTTATGTAGTATACTATTACTTTAATATAGCCTCCAGTAATAACCCCATGTTTCTGTCAAGTGCATTCTGTAGCAGATGTTTGCACCGTGGATACAGCAATTGATACAGCCATTGCAAGTCTACCATTACACCAGTCATGTTTCTACCAATTTAAATTGCTGGGGTCTCAGTGATTTTCTGCCATAAGAGCCCGTCTTTTATCCATCTCTGGAGGAAATCGAGGGGCAGCACTGATGCACTGAATGTATCATTACGTTGCATTATTCAGTTGCTACAGGAGGTTAACCGATCCATCAGGAGATAAAAACACAATTTCCCCGCCATCATAAGTAGCTGTAATGGAGGCGAAGTGGGCTGTTTGCTGCCCTAGCTTCATATTGGGGGTGGTTTAATGGCTGGAGCAGCTACACATAGCATGCTCCTCCCCAGGAGGGCTGCTGAAACACAGGCTTTAATGCACTTAAAACAAATTGTGTGTGTGTGTGGAGATCAATCTCCTTCAGCCACAAAAAAGTTATTGAGCATCTGCTGTGTTGGCCAGTCTGGAAATTAGAGAAAAAGAGAGCGATGCAGAACGAGAGAGAGAGAGGGAGAGAGAGAGAGAGAGAGATCCCCCCCCTCTCTCTGGAGTGGGAGCAGATTTGCCCTATCACTAGCAGTAAAGAGGCTTTGTTTTGGCCTAACGGGATCACCACTTACTGGAGGGGGCTGTATAGCCACACTGAACCCTGAGATCCTTATCTAAGGGAGAGGATTAATGCAGCACACACACACACACACACACACACAAACCTCGTAATGCGGGCTTCATAGCTAAGCACCATATTGTGGCTACTTGGCTACAAGCATAGTTCTATCCCACAGATAGTTAATACACATAACTATGATGTTATGAATTTGGTTAAAGCTGGAATACTTAACCTTTTAAAGCAACTAGAAACCCTTTATGTATTCTCATTCTCCTGACCTGATGACACCATTAATATTGGTACACTGGAAAGTAGGTTAAGAGATATTTAACTCTCCTGCTGAAATGAGAGCGCAGAAGCTTTCCAAGAAAGAACTTGCAAAAATGCAGGCTTGCACTTCGCCCAACTCCTCTGTCTCACCTCTCTGGGGGGAAAAGGGTGAGTATGAAAAAGTGTTTCATTATTTGTCACTTCGGTTCCTCCTAAAGTACTCCAGTAACTTGCCAAGTTTGCCAAGCACCTTTTCTCTCTCTCTCTCATTCTCTTATTCCATCAGCTGAGAGTCGGCTTTCCTATATTTGGACACTGCTAACATCATCGTGGCAGGATAGATCTTTGAGTAACGGTTGTCAAACAAGGTGTGGTAGTAGTGAGCCATCCTATTTCACCATCTCACATCTCAGGACTGCCTCATCATGTCTTGTGTCAACAGAGATGTCAGATGACAGATGTCTTTGTCATCGGTCAGTTCAGTCATGACTCATGACCCTAAACCTGATTGGATTATGGATTCATCTGACTTTCCCATGAACGAGCTGCTATAGAACTGCATCCTGCAACCCATCCTCAGCAGGGAAGCACACACACACACACACACACACACACACACACACACACACACACACACACAGACGTACGTCAAACCCTTTTTTCTAATTATTATTACTTCGTCTTTGGTCCAACATGCGTAGTTAGCATCAGAGCCTTCAAGCCAAAGTCTGATGGTTTGAGATGCTGAGGGGTTGTCAGATTCAATTTCATCTCGGGTCACACAGAGAGAGCTCCCCGTCCCATGCATTCGTTGTCATTCTGTGTAGGATCTCGAGGGCCCCTAACCTAATAAGGAAAATGCCTTGGGTGACAGTGGACAAGGAAAAATGAGTTGACTAGAAACATTACAGTAGGTGGAGCACCCCAGATGTACTTTCAATTCTGCCGAGTCCCGAAATAGAACGAAACGTCAGCAAGAAAAATGTACTCCTGCTGCCGCGAGTTGAGTTGAGAATATTTATTTAGTTTTGTTCCCCATTTCTCCCTGACGGATGATGACTGGTCTGTCAGCTCAATTACGGGTTCGACTCGGGCTGGTGGCTTGTGACGCTGGGCTGGGATTCATGTCTCAGCCGATTGTATTGTGTTGGCAGAAGTTGTCCTGAAGCACAGGGGGGTATTCCATCAACGTTGCTAAAGGAAAACCCCAGGCTTATTCTGACAAGTCTCCCTATCTAGAGAGTTCGGCCATCTTGTACACCGGCGGACACCAGCGCCCATCCCATTGACATTCATTCATGATTAGTAGGCCTGTTTGGATTCTAGGCCGAATTCTGTATGTATGGCTCCTGTGCTAACTGGAGGGTTAAAGGATAACAACAAAACAACCACACTAGAATGTCACATATAAGACAATATTCACTAACACCTATTATTAGGTATTCCATCAATGACGGTGGAGCAACATCCCAAAACATTTCACTTTCTCTCTTATAACTGTAGGTGATATAAGTGACAAATACATTTTTTAATTAAAGTTGATTTAAAACAGCATAGGATCTCGGGGGCGAGGAGGAAGCGTGCGGAATAGAGAGAGAGCCTGAATAAACTTTGGGATACTCTGGTTGGCCGCAGAGCTTAGCACATAAGTGCTTTGTGGATGAAATGGATTCACAATCTCTTGAGTGCATGCTTTGCTCCCAGGTCGAGCTGGATGATTTAGGGAAGAAACTAAATGTGGTTTCTTTCTTCCCCTGGTATGTCTTAGGGTTAGGGTCAGCACTAAAACAAAGTGGTCTTCTTCCCCAAGTCACGTGACGATTGAATGACCTGGTGCTGGTGGCTTGGGAAATTGGAGAGGGATACACACACACACACACACACACACACACACACACACACACCACAGCCTCCTGTAGTTTTGGAGAGCGTTGGATGCATGTGTACAAGGGATTATCACAATCCTGTGAACTGATGATGTGGATGGGAAAGTTGGACCTGACGACATAACTGAACTCCTGTTCAGACACACACACCTCCCCCTTCTTGAGCCATACCGCTTTTTTAGGATTTTATACAGCCCCGTCCCTATCCCGTCCCCCCTGAATCCCCCCCTCCCCCCCCTTCACCATCTGTTGACTTCAAGTCATCTTGTTACTTTCTCCTGATTGCTCACTCTCCCCCCCCCCCCCCCAGTTTGTCCTCTCTTTTTAGTGAGTGTCGTCCCCCCCCCCCCCCCCCCTGCCCAACAGAAATAGACCGTTGACCAAACTGCCAGTTGAAAAGGCCTGAGACAAAAGGCATGAGTAGAAGTAACATATACAACCTCTCCCCGGCAGAACCTGTATCAATTGGCTCTATAAGCATCACTTTAACCTAGTTGCTTCTACGTAATGTAAATGTATGCTGCCCATTGATGCAGATGCTCGACGTTGACATTGAATATGTCACTGTGAATTAACTGTAATGAATGCTGTGTGCGTGCGTGTGCGTGTGTGTGTGTGTGTGTGTGTGTGTGGGTGTGGGTGTGTGCGTGCGTGCACGCTTTGAGTGGACACACTCCACTCGGACGGCGCCCCTCCCCCTCCCCTCTCTGCTCCTTAAGGAAATTAAGCACATGACTCTCCTCCTTCTGTATGACTCATTGTCTCTGTCCCCGTCTCTCTTGGCTGTTTTTTTGAACCCTTTCCCTTTTTCTCTCCAATTCGTCTAGCCTGGGTTACTCCCTAGTTCTTTTTGCCCCTCCCTGTTTTCATTTGGCCACTCTCCTCTCCCCCTCTTTCTTTCCAGAGATATGTATTCCAGATGTGGTTTATGGTTCCTCCCATCCCCCCCCCATCACAATCCGCTGTGCGGTGCCTCGTGAAAAATCTGTGACTGGATTTCACTTTTTTTTATGGAGACAGCCTTCCTACTGGCTCAGGGAGTTTAGCCTCTTTGTGAAATGGATGTTTATACTTTATTCATGTTAGTAGTCAGGCCTCTAAAAGCCAATCAATAATTCAGACATGCCTGCAAAGTCAGTTCCCTAAGTACATTTTTGGCTCTGAGAGAAACACAATTACACAAAACCGCAGTTTTACAATCACGGCAACTCCGACTCATACATTTCATGAGACTCGTATGAAAAATACCAGTATTTGTGATTCAGCACCTAGGGGGGTTTAAGGTGGAAGGCTAGAGCATTTATCACGAGCACTCAAGCTGTGATGCGCATGCAGCAAAATGTTCCCCCCAGGGACAAAACAGACAAGGGACATTGGTTCCAGAAGAAAGGGAGATGAGGAGAGGAGAGGATGGGGAGAGAGGGAGGAGGGGAGAGAGATGTTTTCATGACCCAATATAGAGGGACACACAGCCAGGCAAATATGTTTTTCCCCTCAAACCGCATAGTAATTGCTATAAAAAGCAATTTTTTAAAATTGGAATGAATTTGCATCTGAATGCTCATCTCATGGTGTGATATGCTTTTGAACATAACAAGTTTAAGTGCTAGTTTTACAGTAGGATGAAAGGAGAGAGAGAGAGAGAGAGAGAGGAGGGGGGAGGAACCCCCCCCCCTCCCAGAAAGAAATAGTGCTAAACTTGAGCGAGAGAGAGAGAGAGGGATTTTTTTTTTTTACCATAAAGCAATTACACCCAAAGTGTGTTATATTTCACTCCTTTCCTCCCTGGCTGTTGCGACACCTCTCTTTACAACCGACCGAATGCGAGTAGAATGTGGTCGTGATTGCGTCAGTGCAATGTTATTAATGGAGCCGTACACTCCATGGCACTTGTGACCTATTTATGATTTAAGACACTGAAGTGAGACTCTTCTCTCAACCCCCTCCTTCACTTTCTTCCTTTCTCTCTCTCTCTCTCTCTCTCTCTCTCGTTCTCTCTCTCGTTCTCTCTCTCTCTCTCTCTCTCTCTCTCTCTCTCTCTCTCTCTCTCTCTCTCTCTCTCTCTCTGTCGGTCTCCCCTCTCTCCCCCCCCTCTCTCTCCCCCCTCCCCTCTCTCTCATCTCTATAACACACACACACACTAGACCCATTGACCTGAAAACACAACAAAACAGGACCCTGAGTGGGGAGCGAGAGTGTGCAGAGTTAATGTGATTAGACGCAATTAATGCAGCAATTAACTAGAACATACAGTTTAGCGACACAGAGGGAGAGAAGGTGGTGGTGATGGAAAGAGATAGAAATTAAGAAGTATAGTAAGAGGTGAAATGATGATGTTAAAAGGAGGATATTAAGAAACAAGTTGTTGCCCGTTGTGTTGGCGGAAGTCAAAGTCTTGTGCACATTTTAAAACGTGTCCTCCTCTCTCTCTCTCTTTCAGAACAATGACCCGCTGACCCTTGGTTACCATGGATACCCACCTCACAATCAGGTAAAACTACCATCTGTTTAAAATATTTTGTATGAGACATTGTGAATGATTGATATATATATATATACTGTATATATTCTCAGTACATCTTTCTATTAAACATATGTTCTCCATTGTCATCTTCCATACACTTTTCTAAGATTATGATTTTCTTTTCAACTCTTCAAACCACAAGGTGGTGATGTAGATTATGATTTCTCTTAGGAGGAATCGGCAAGACTCGACACATAACCCTCAGTTTCCTCTTATTATTTGGTTTCTCTGCATTTATAATGTTGAAATTAGACATCTCAGTTTCACTTTTTAAGTTTTATTTATTACTATCCAATTTCTCCATGTAATATGAGAAACGAAGATCTATAAAAACTTAAATTGCTGTGTTGCGATACTGGCTGGACAATGTCCTCTTCATTTGTTTTGGATGGACAGAATTAGGCTATTGATTAGGATTTCAATATCTATCTCCATTTTCTATTCTAAAAACAACACTTCCTGTAAATTGTTTGTAGGGACACCCGCTGACATACCCCTACATGTTATTCCTGTTTGTGTCGGCTCCTCACAGCCCTTATGACTAAAGCACACAAGGCGCAGTGCATAATCCTGCTTGTGCGTGCGTGCTTGTGTGTGTGTGTAAGCATCTGTGTGTGTGTGTGTGTGTGTGTGTAAGCATCACTGTGTGTGTGTGTGTGTGTGTGTGTGTACCGTATGTATCAGGTCTGTTTACATGGGGGGTGTATTAGCAGCTGATTGTGTTATTAGATGGTTTAGTCTGTGTGGTTAATCCCTAGATCATCCTCTATTCATCCTCCATGCTCTGACCATAATCCTGTCCTCCCCCGCTCTCTAGGGACACATCCCACTGACCATTATCTCTTTAACTTTCCCCCCGTCGTTCTGTCTTAAGTCATACTTACAGTCGGCTATGTCGTGTGTGTATGTATATATATTATTTTGCGTGCATGTATATATTATTGTGTGTGTGTGTGTATATATGATAAGAGTAGCTGTCTATATTCAAATCGACCCGTGTGTGCCTCTGTGTAAACCGGCGACAGAAAAACAAATATGGTGGAATCGAACAATCAACATCGAAACTTTGACAACATTCGGTTCTTTTTAATGACCGTTTTCTTTAGCAAAGACAATGTAGTGGTCGAGGACGCTGGGCAGATTTTACATTCTTCCCTCGGCTTGAGCCATATGGGAGAACCAGTTGGGCCGCAGGGGACTCTCACAAGACGTGAGGGACGTTAAGTGTGAATTCACCTTCCTCTCCCTCTCGAGTCACAGCAACAAAACAAAAAAGACGAGACAAGAGGACGAGGCGAGGCAAATAGCTCATCCTCCTCCTCCTCCTCCTCCTCCAAATGGTGAGGTGTTAAACTGTCAATGACAGCATGACAGGGACACACATCAAAGGCTTTCTGCGGAGGGGAGGAAGAGCCTTGAGAGAGGCAGCTGTGAAGGAGTGTGAGAAAACACAGGGAGAGATAGATAGGGAGAGGGAGGGAGGGAGGGACGGAGGGAGACGGGGGAAGAGAGAGAGGGAGAGAGAGAGAGAGAGAGAGAGAGAGAGAGAGAGAGAGAGAGAGAGAGAGAGGAAGAGAGCTTCTGTTTCTATCCCAGTGGTGCCAGCAGCCCCAGTTAACTCACCTACATGGAGCAAAAGAGAACAGGGGGGGGGGGGGAGGGACTGCGACAGGGGAGGGAAGGAGGAGGGGATGAGAGGGAGGAGGAGGGGAGGGGAGGGAAAGTTTGCAGGTGTGACAGAGGGAAAGGAGGGAGGGGCAGAGGGAGGGGTGGGGGAGCATCAGGCTATCTGGGTGAGAGAGGGGGTGGAGGAGGAGAAGAGACTAGAGAAGAGACGTGCCGCGTGTGTGTGGGTGTGCATGTGTGCGTGCCTGCGTGTGTGTGTGTGTGTGTGTGAGTAGGAGAGAGAGAGAGAGAGAGAGAGGGAGGGAGGGGGAGAGCGGGATGAGCAGGCAAGGGCACAGCAGCGAAACAGAAGGCTGGGGGTAGAGAGGGAAAGAAAGGAACGGGAGAGAGAGAGAAAAGAGAGCGAGCGGAGAGAGTGACAGGGACAGAGGGAGCAGAGGAGGTGGGGAGGGGGGGGGATTGCCACGGTATACGCAGCGAGCGAGGGAGCGAGAGAAGAGAGAGGGAGATTTTGAATCTGTGAAGATAGACACACAGGAGAGAGTGAGCTGGAGAGGTGACACTAGCTTGGATAGAGAGAGAGAGAGAGCGAGCGTGTGAGAGGAGGAAAGGAGAGAGAGAAAGAGAGGAGAGGAGAGGACAACAATTGGCGTCTTGCACACATAAAATGATGGGACTGTATTATCCTTCCGTGTTGTCGGTAAGTTTCTATCTTAATATCTCTTGATATATCTTCTGTTTTACCTCCCGGCATGGTTCGGGCTGTGTTTAGATGCTATGTCATAGAGCTGACGTTTGAACAGCGTCATTTAGGCATGACTGTCTTTGAGCTTCAATTGTTAATCCAGCATGAAAGAGGGAAAAGGGCTATGTATGACCCCTTTCCTCCAGCGGTCTTGTGGGGTCATTTCCTACATGCACTTCTGTCCAATCAACACTCACAGGAGTGATTTTGACAGAAACACGATGTGAATTCTGTGCTTGTTTGTTGTTGTCTAGGAGACACATATAAGAGATTCTATCTGTATTATGGTATGGTGTGTGAGCACGGTGCAGGGCTGCTGTAAACGCTATTGTCATGGCATCTGCCGTATGCCCTGGGCAACTAACTAACTGTACAAGAGGTACAGAGAGCTGCATTCAGGACATTTGTAAACTGCCGTAGTCATTTATTATACATGTATATTTGAGTGGATGGACTCTGTGTGGCCGTTTTATATTATTCTGTTCAACCCGGGAAGTAAGTGTGTGTGTGTGTGTGTGTGTGTGTGTGTGTGTGTGTGTGTGTGTGTGGCTAACGACAGGCCTGTGCTTCACATCGTATATCTGCTAAACCCTTCAGGCATGTTTGAGTCAAATGCGAAGGAGTAGTGAGGGAATTGGGGGAGGAGAAGGTGGTAAAGAACTCCCTTATTGTCCCCGCAGCTGTCCCTGTCTGTCCCTCTGTCCTCAGAGCGAAAGGGACAGGTGTCCCCAGAACAGTTGTTAGTTACACTCTCTCTCTCTCTCTCTCTCTCTCTCTCTCTCTCTCTGTTTCTTCTTAACCGACACCCCCTCACTCTAATCTCTCTGTCACAGACACACACACACACACACACACACACACACACACACACACACACACACACACACACACACGTACACACACACACACACACACACACACACACCACACAGCTGTCGCAGTGTGCACACAGACTAATGCTCATATCATTTTTATTTCAGTCAGTGTGAGACAGAGGTGCTGTCAGAGTGTTCCACCAGTGTGTCATCCTGCCTGCCTGCGCTTGCGTGTGTACTTCTCTTTCAGCTGTACCTTGGAATCCTGCTCTCTTTACTGTTTGACCTCCTTTCTCCCTCCTCCTCCTCCCCCTGTTTCTCCCTGGGGCCCTGGCAGCTGTTATCTCAATGTTTTCCTTAAGAGCCCCAGAAAGAGGGGGATGGGGGGGAGAAAAAAAAGAGAGCGAGAGAGCAGGAGAATGTATATTGATTTAAAAGGTCCCTCATTTAGCAGGAAAGGCCCTGTAGCCATTGGAAGGAAGTGTAAGATGACCTGATAGAGAGAGAGAGATGGTTAGAGAGAGAGAGAGAGGGAGACAGAGAGAGAGAGTCCTATCCATATCTCCATAGTAGTGAGATGAGAAGATAGGTCACAGGATAGAGCTAGTTTGTTCAGTGACGCAATATGGGGCTGGAAAGCTGACTTGGCAGTTATGTGGATTGAAAGTAGCTTTGGCTGACTTGAATTGGGGAATTTCTGCGGGTAAGCACAGCGCAGGACTAAATGATAGGCTCTGCTTTATATGTGCGTTCACAGTGGCTTTTATGCTAATAGTGCTAGTGTAGCACTGAGAGAGGCAAGAAAAGAAGGAGAGAGAGAGAGAGAGAGAGAGAGAAAAAAAGCGAAATATTTGCAGAGCCCCACCCAAGCCTGTGCCCTAAGGCATGGGAGAGACGCTTACCTGGTGCACCAGGCACACACACACACACACGCAGTCACACTCACAGTCACTCTCACAGTCACTCGCACTAAGAAACGCTTGCTTACACAAGCAGGTCAAAGTTCATAGTCATCACATATAATCTTGATTTTCTGCATAGGCCTATTATTGATTGCGCTTCGATCTTCTCTCTCCAAGTCTATACGTCTTGTTGCCATGACAGTAGGAGTATGAGTCATTCATTGATAAAAGGCTATTGCTAACAGTGAAGTGTTGAGAAGGAAACGCTGCACATGGTAAAGTGTGAAGCGCGAAGCGCGAAAGCTTACGCCACACTTGAAATAAATATTAATGGAATCCGATTCATACTGCAAGTCTTTTCACAATGGAGGCGTTTGAAATTAGCTTCGCAGAGTTCTATTTTGAATTTCCATTTGCATCTGCAAGGCCAAAGGATTTGCTTTGCTTCAGTCAGATGTGTTCTTTTTAAAGAGGTCATATTATGAATGTGAGGAAGGAATAGTTACAGCTCATTGGACAGCAGTATTGTAATTAGTCTCGTATGCACGCATATTATCATTCGTTATTAGGCTATCATATGTACACATATTAGCACCATGTCAACACAATATGAGAATCAGCTGAGTCTCTTCCTTCCTGCCTTTTGAACAAGATGAACTAGTTTCATGGTCAAAGCCTATGCATGAAGAACAGTGTGTGAACACTGTGTGTCAATGTTGTGTAAATACACTCCATGCGTCCTCTGTGTGTGTTCACCTGCATGTATGTGTTTGTTTGGACCCGGGCGTGGGTCGACTTGTGGTATCGTAAAAGGCAATATTGACCTACAGTTGACAGATAATGTCGGCCATCTTTGTTCTGAATGTGTACCTTTCATTAAGGAGCTGCACTGGAGCCTAGTGGACCATTACTACTGTGGTGAGATGACAGGGGAAATCATTGGTTTCGTGTATCTGCATGTGCATGTGCATGCGCGTTAATGTGCCTTGGGGTGGGGGGGGGGCGGGGGGTCTGGAGCATTCATAAGACCCTACAAGGAGGGGGGGGGGGATGGAGTGGGAGGGGCGAATTGACAAGCACACATGTTACCCTATAAGGAGATGAAGACAAGGGGAGTGGGAGGGGTTTCTGTGCAAGCTAATGCGCTGTTGCTATGAGGCAGTGAGGTTGATTGACACACGGGGGGGCGGGACGGATGCAAGGGTCCCGTCTGGATTTTATGAAGCGTAAAAAGAAAGGGGGAGGAAAGGCAGAACAGCAGCAGGAGGAGAGGGAAAGAGAGGGAGGAAGGATAGTGGGGATGGGAGGGGGGGGGACTTAATGTGGAATAATTTAACAAGCCTCAATCCTCCACTCACTCCTCATTTTCATGCTGCGAACGTATCATAAACATTTCCCATAACTGTTTATCTGCATTGTATATTACAACGCAATGCAAAGCACCCCCGCTGAATCCCTCAGAATCCTCTTCAGTGACTGAACCATATTTTCCATTCTCCAGTAATTTACAATCAGGTCTATATAGACTAATGGCATTCAGCCAGGATAACCTGAAGAGTCATTATTCATGTGAAATGGCCTAGTTCTGGCCTAGTTAGCGCTTAGCAGTGATCTCCTAGCAGTGACACCACAGCAGAGCTGCCGACGAGTGCATTTTATAACAGGGCTCCTCAGACCCACTAGCTAGCCAGCGCCAACTGACCCGAAAGTAAGCCAGCTACTGCACTGAATCACAGGCTCTGCTGATTCTGAACGCATAAGGTTACACAACGAGAGACACACACACACATACACACACACACACACACACACACACATACACACACACACATACACACACACACACACTGCTGACAGAAATCGTGACACACATCTGTCTACAGGACATCAGCGTGACAAGAATTCTCTTTTTTTTCTCTCTCTCTCTCTCCCTTCTGTTTCTCCCCTCTCTCTCTCTTTCTCTCTCTCTCTTTCTCTCTCTCTCTCTCTCTCTCAGTCTCTGTCTTGCTTTCTCTCTCATTCCCCTGTCACTCCATCCATCCATATGTATTTATTCAGCATGCAGCTCTTATCCAGAGTGGATGACGAAGCAACTCACAGTTAGCGGAAAAGAAAAAGCGCACCACAAGGCAAGCTTGACAGGGCAGCACTGAAAACACGCAGGACTATTTTTGTTGATGCTTTCCCCTTGACATGGTAACATGACCCGTATCTGAGATACATTCTGAAAAGGCCAATAGGTAAACACCGATGCGCCTTTCTAAAAAAAACGTTCTCTTGTCCGTGATTTTGTTCGAGCCGCAACGTTTACAATAAACACTCGCGCCCTACTATCCCCAAGCCTCGTGTCTCTTCGTGTTTTACAGGAATGGAGTTGACCCAGTGTTTTAACCCTTCTCTTCTCTCCCTAACACGACACGGCGCCAGATCTCTATGGGGCTTCTGCCGTCCCATCTGACTACTAAATGACAACATACAGTACATCACTACTTAACATGACTTGATACACGATATGGATGATTGCGCACATGATGGCTAACTGACATGACGTACGTGTCCTCTGATACCGCAGGTATGACATGTCAGGCCTGGCAGCGGTCGTCGGGGGAGACGGCTAAAGCACCTACAGTTCAGAGGCTAGGCTAGCTTGTGTCATTTTTCTATTTCTGTTCTACTGTACAGTGTTGACCCGAGGCAGGTTTTTCCACCTTCTCCTTGCTACTGCTAGACATCTATATGATTGCCCAGAGGACCAGGCTAAAGTACATACAGATCTGGGGCCGTGCTAGCTCTTCTAGTATCTTCTATTTCCGTGTTACTACAGTATTGAACTGACTGCGGTTAGCAAGTCTGGAGTTCTTATTTCTGTCTTACAGGATTGATCTGCCCAGCCTAGCAAGTCTAGAGTTCCTATCTCTATCTTACAGCATTGAACTGACTGTGGTTTGCAAGTCTAGAGTTCCTATTTCTATTGTACAGCATTGAACTGACTGAGGTTAGCAAGTCTAGTGTTCCTATTTCTATCGTACAGTATTGAACTGACTGTGGTTTGCAAGTCTAGAGTTCCTATTTCTATTGTACAGTATTGAACTGACTGTGGTTTGCAAGTCTAGTGTTCCTATTTCTATCGTACAGTATTGAACTGACTGAGGTTAGCAAGTCTAGAGTTCCTATTTCTATCGTACAGTATTGAACTGACTGTGGTTAGCAAGTCTAGAGTTCCTATTTCTATCGTACAGTATTGAACTGACTGAGGTTAGCAAGTCTAGAGTTCCTATTTCTATCGTACAGTATTGAACTGACTGAGGTTAGCAAGTCTAGTGTTCCTATTTCTCTCTTACAGTATTGCGCTGACCCAGGTTTGGCTCCTAGTCACAGGTGCAAGGCAGAGAAAGGTCAGGGGCTCAGAGAGACAGATGGCACACACACACACACACACACACACACACACACACACTCCTAACGCTCCCTCAGGGAGGCAGGTCTATTGTAACACGCTGCGGGAGCAAAGCTGAGACCCCCATCACTCACTCACCTCCATTGTGTAGACACACACACACACACACACACACACACACACAGGCTCGACTGTTCATTTTTCAGAATTAGCGATGACAATGATGAACTTTGTACACCTTTCGTACAGCGTAGGCGGCCAAAAGCGCATTAGAATAAGTCGATGACATCGTGATCAATAATTATTAGATTTGCCGGAGGGCTGTGTTGTAATATCAATATGATTAACATAGAGTACATGCAGAATTGGGTTGTGTGCTAGTAGAACTTCATGGATCAGTGACTTAGCTTGTCCCTCAGTTCAGTCTACACCTCTCTCTCTCTCTACTCCCTGTCTGGACCCCCTATCCCCCCTTTTCTCTCTCTCTCCTCCTCTCCTCTCTCTGTGTCATCTCATTCAGCACTCTTAACTATTACCATTTAGGGTAGCGATGCCACTCTGCCTGTGGGCTTGGAATGCACAGTAACGTGTGTGTGTGTGTGTGTGTGTGCGTGCGTGTGCGTGTGTGTGCGTGTGTGTGTGTGTGTGTTTATTTTGGGGCTGGTGAGCCCTGGATTATTGAACCGGCCGTTCTCTAACAGTTGGTCTTTGTGAGCGTTTAGTGGTGTGGATGTTTGCGTGTCAAGAGTTGGTGTGTGAAGAGGCGTTTTGTGAGTGAGTGAGTGTGTGTGTGTGTGTGTGTGTGTGTGAGTGTGTGTGGGTGGGCGTCAGACGCCATTGTGCAGCGCTCTATGCATGGAGGCTGCTGACCCTCAATAATAGATGGGGCTATAGTGAATATTTTATGGGCGACAGTAGACACACACATACACACGCACACACATACACACACACACACACACTGTGGGGGGATGGAGATATAATATCTGTGACTGGTAAGACTTTTGGCCTGCACCTTTTGGGAACTGACACTGGCCCACTGGTGATGATGCTCTTGGGCTCTCTCTCATACAGTAAAGGATACTGAGGTGCTTCAGCCAACCAGTTACTTAAGTCTGCTGTCTTCATCCCCCCCTCTCTCTCTCTCTCTCTCTCTCTCTCTCTCTCTCTCTCTCTCTCTCTCTCTCTCTCTCTCTCTCTCTCTCTCTCTCTCTCTCTCAGGGCTCTCAGGATACTGCCGGTCAGGAGGGCCTGGTTCCCCCACCCTTCTCCACCTTCCCCCCCCCTCCCCCCCCGCCCCCCCAGAACGGCCTGGCCCTGGAGTACGGGGGCAGCCTGTACACAGCGGGAGCCGTGCAGGGGCCGGTGGAGGCCGGAGCTGTCGCTAACACCCAGACAAACGCCCCCAACAGCTTAACCACCCAAGTGAGTGGTGTCGGGTTTTGGGGTTTTTATTTCAGCAGCCTTCGCAGGGTTCAGCTCGATTCGATTCACTCTATGAATAAGGGAAGGCGTGAAACGATGAATGTGTATTAATCCGCCTTTTCTCCATCTCTCTCTCTCTCTCTCTCTCTCCCTCCCTCTCTCTGCCTATCTCTAACCCTCTCCCCTTCTCTCTCTCTCTCTCCCTCACTCTGCCTATCTCTCTCTCTTTGTCTGCCTATCTTCCTCCCTCTCCCCTTCTCTGTCCCTTTTCTCTCTCTGCCTATCTCTCTTTCTCCCCTTCTCTCTCCCCTTTCTCTCTCTCTCTCTCTCTCTCTCTCTCTCAGCAGTCGGATGGGTCCTCGCAGATTGACTTGCAGTCCGGGGTGGGCTCAGGAGGAGGGGGAGGAGGTGGGAGCAGCGGGGACGACGACAAGGGGACCCCCAAACGCCTCCACGTCTCCAACATACCCTTCCGCTTCCGAGACCCCGACCTTCGGCAGATGTTTGGGGTATGAAGCCTAGAACGTTCCCTTTTTCTCCCTTATCCACCACCCTGGTGTTGTGGCGAATCACGGCGGATCAGCTTAGGTTGCCTTTTCAAGTCCCAACAAGGTAGGGAAAATAGCTAAGAGCTAAGGGGAAGACATGGAGGATTAAAGTCTGAGCACATAAAGGGCAAACATGGGTGGATTTATGCCATCCGGTAGTTGTGGAACAACTCTGTCCCCTGGTGTTGAAACGTTGTATTGCAGTTGTGGTGCAGTGTTTGTGTGTTTATGTATCGCTTTGGGTATTTATTTATTTTTTACATTTTTACAGCAATTTGGAAAGATCCTCGATGTGGAGATAATATTCAATGAGAGAGGCTCCAAGGTAGGAAATGAAATATGCATATATATATATATCAAAGTGTACTATACATGTACTATATATACATATCCAGTTCTACTGCACAGTATGTACAGTATGTACTTTCCCTATATCTACCTCTTCAAACTGCTCTAATTCTATCTTCTTTTCTCACCCCTCTGTCCCCCCCGTCCCTAGGGCTTTGGTTTTGTGACGTTTGAGACAGGCCCAGACGCAGAGAAGGCCAGGGAGAGGCTCCACGGCACTCTGGTGGAGGGGCGTAAAATTGAGGTAATTTAATCCCCTTTAAAAAAAAAAAAAAACGGCGGCCATTTTCCTCAGTTCTCGGTTCGACGGTGTAAGAATGAGGCTACTATTGTGCTTCGCGCTCCAGTCGGTCTGTCTGAAATGGTTGTTGTTGTTGTTGTTCGTCTGTCTGTGTCTGTGTTATAACCTCCCCCGGCTTCACTAAAGCATGGCGCTGGTGGTGCCTCTCACAGAAAGATGCACGGGTCTTATGGTTGTTATGTCACTTCCTGTGTTTTTTTGGTTTTGTTTGTTTGTTTGTTTGATGACCAATGACATTGCACCTTTATCTTGAGCTCTGTGGGACTGGACTGCGAAGCATGCTTGGGTGTTGGGGGCAATAGAATGCGGGCATGACCGAGGGAAACGTGCTGCGCAGGGGCAATACAAGACACTTCCAGTGTGACGGCGTGCTGACGTCGGCTTATGACACGGCATGCAGGATGGAATATTCCGTTTTTTATCTGCACCCCTTTCATTTTCTACCATCGTCACTTCCTCCTTCATGATCAGAGAGGGGGCGCATTGGTTCGGTCATTTTTGGTCGTGTTCACTGTTCTCTATTTGGGGGGTTCAGCCCTCCCCCCTCCCGCCTTCCTCCGTCCCCCATCTTTGCTTATTTTGTTCTGACAAAAGCGTGCTTGCTTGTATTTGGTTGGCTATCTTTGCATGGGTGATTTACTCCACTGTATCTTGTGTACATTTCTGGTCAGGTGATGTAGACCGATATTGACCCATTCCCCCCCCCCCTCAAAACCCTAAGATGTCTTGACACTAGTGTGTTTGGTTGTCAGTGCACATTCTAGTAGTTTGGTTGTTCTGTATGTTTTTAGATCAAGTTGCATGGGGCGTTATTACCTGCAGGGGCAGATTTGGGAGTAAGGCTGACCTTGGGAGTGTGGTGGTGAAATGTTTTGATCTGCATTCATTTTCGATTCATCGAGTCGATGGTGTATAATTATAGGCGTATTACCCACACAGATAGATGACTATGGCATTTTTCACTCAACTGGGTCGATTGGATTTCAGTTTTGTCATTTCAATTTGCTTTCTTGAATTGATTGAATTGAAATTCAACTGACCCCAAACCTGTCAACTTGCATCTTCCACTAATCCACAATTCTACAGAATTCAATTGATGCTTTGTTTGTCTTTGTTGTCCGCATGACAATGTGAAATGTAAAAAAAAGAAAGGAAAAGAAAGGGAAAAAAATGATCTTGAAGAAAACAACACTTCATGCTTTGCCATTGCCTTGGCTCACGATTTGGAATCATGATTATTCTTTGCTACTGTGCTTCTTTCTGCACGACCTCAAGTGTTATCCTCCCTCCTCTGTAGTGTGGATGTGTGATACACGTGTGGGCGTGTGAGTGGTGGAGTGGGGGAGGAGGGAGAGAGAGGAGGAAGAGAGTATGGCAATGAACGAGTGAAGAAAGTGGTGATGAGCTCTGTCCTCTTCCTCTCCTTTTTCCCTTTTTCTGTTCTGCTCCAACTCTCTTCTCTCTCTCTCTCTCTCTCTCTCTCTCTCTCTCTCTCTCTCTCTCTCTCTCTCTCTCTCTCTCTCTCTCCACTCTTTCCCTCCCTCCACGCCAGTCTGTCCCTCCTCCCCCAGTTTGTCTCTCCCTTCATATCCAACTGCATTTGTGCTGTCCATCCCCCTATCTTTCTGTCCCATTTCCTTCTTAAGTGTAATTAATTTGAGTTAAGTTAAATGTTAAGATCGGTTAAGTAATGATAGTAAGTGTGATTTAAGACGTCTAAAGATACAGTGATGTTTGGGCAGTAAGTTTTCTGATCCAAGTTTGGTTGATCCCTAAATAGTACACCATCTCTCTGTCTTCCATGTGTAGCATGATACTACATTACCTACAGTGCTTTGTGTTACATATCCGGTTTTTACCATGTGCCTGTATGTGCTTTCTCATCTACTGTATACATAGTTTATCAAGTGGTCAGCTTTATTTAAATCTTTGACCACACTGAGATGGTTGACCCTTGAACTTTCACCTGTCACATGACATAATTTCCTCCGTACCTCCGGGTGGGGGGTGCTTTTCATTACCTCGTTGTTTTTTTTGTTTTTGTTTTTTGGTTCATCTTTTTTTTTTCTTATATATATTTTCTCTATTTCCCTGATGATTTTTGTATGTTGTTGTTGTTGTCAGTCTCCACGGTAACCGCTCTCGTGTCCTCACGCCGTTTCCCCAGTGACGGTAAGTTGTGTACACATGGCATCATCTTTGAATGACCCCCACCCCCCATCCGCCAATAAAGATACAAAACTGCACTCAACACACACAAAAATATGTTAGGAACAAACAGGGCTTGATTGAAAGGATCTGATTGGCTAATCCTGTGATTGATTGGGGGATGTGGCGAATAAGGTGTTGATTACGAGATAGCCATTGACCGCATGGCATTTCGGCCACTTTCTATAACCTAATAGACCTACGCATCTGCATCTGCAAGTGCAACAACTTTTGACTACCACTTTATGCATTAATTCCAATCACTTCTCTAACTGCATTTAGCATAAGAAGTATTTCCTGCATGGTTGACTTTCTTGTCATTTGTAATGATATCATACTGTGCCATCTATCAGTGTTTATGTAGTAGCGAAACCCACTAGTGGACTGCATTATTTCAGTATTTCATCTGAAACACTGTTAGAAAACGGCATGTCGAAGCATGAGGGGTACAGTACGTTGGGCCTGGAGAGGTCTGCGTTGTTGACTAGACTAAACTAGACTAGGCTTATGTTCTGATATCCACATTAGCATACTACATTAAATGAAGCTACGTATTGGCCATGCATTCTCAATGATATGTTGCCATACAGACGTAGACATCAAATCATAGCCTAAGCGATTACTACTACTGTATAAGAGTGTTGGAATCTTGTCATATGTGACAGCAGCTGGTGGAAGTGGGAACAAGTCGACCAAATGTTCAGACTTTTATTCCGAAAAATGAAAATACATTTCAACGTTGTTGAAAATCAATGACACACTCGCTAGTGAAGCCAAAGTAATTTTAATGCAATGGATTCTGTGAGTTATCCCCACTACTACTAGTTAATGTATAGTAGTGGGGATAACTCACTGAATCCATTGCATTGCAATATTTTGGCTTGACTAGCGAGTGTGTCATTGATTTTCAACAACGTCGAAATTAATTTTCATTTTTCTGAATAAAAGACAGAACATTTGGTCGACTTGTTCCCGCTTTCACCAGCTGCTGTCACATATGACAAGATTAGGGATTAGGAGATTTTTTTTGTCATATTGTCACTGTAGGAAGTAGCTGGAGGGCTTTAGTCTACATGGTGTGTCCTCCATTAGGCCAAGAGGACACCCTCAAGGTCTCAAGGGCCACACTTGAGTTGACATGTCTATCGCAGGGCTACTTCATTACGAGAGCGTGTTTCCAAACCACCTCCACTACATTAACATTCAAATGTGACGTTATCCGTTTGGTGATATGCTAATGATCTATAGGGGATATAGGCGCATTGTCAACGAGTATTCAGTACACATACAGGGTTAGGAGACCAACCACGAATAGAGAAAACAAAACCAGTTGCACTGACTTTGAATAGACTTATCACCGTTCAATTATGTCGCATTTAATACGTTTTTATTTTATTTCTTATTTTTTCTCTCCGTAAGGCGTCTCTTCTGTTTTGGTTAGTTTTGGTGTGCTATGGTGGTGTCTGCTTCTAGGCCTTTAGTGTGTGACACTGAATTGGAATGCCTGGCAGTGTTTCACAGTCATGGTCTGATTTATTTTTGTTTTTGTTTTTGTTTTTTGAGGAATGATATTTGCATCCCCCCATCCTCTCTTTCCCTCTACCTCTCTCTGTCTTATCTCCTCTCTCTGTCTCTCTCTCTCTCCCTCCCTCTCTCTCTCTCTCTCTCTCTCTCTCTCTCTCTCTCTCTCTCTCTCTCTCTCTCTCTCTCTCTCTCAATTCCCGCTCATGTATTAGATCTGATATGTGTACATAGGCGAACAGTCAAAGACGTTTTTTTGGTGTGTTTGTTTCGCATCTTGATATATCTTTTTTTCCGTTTGTGTATAAATCGGATTGCACATGTGGATGGATTGATCACTTTCTCTCTCTCTCTCTCCCTCCCTCCATCATTTATGTGTTCCCATGTCTTTTAATGTGGACTGGCTCTTTTTCCTGCATCCCTCTCTCTCTCTTTCTCTCCCTTCCCCTCCTCTCTCTGTATGATGTGTATTTGATTGGGAGGGCTGCAAAAAACATGTTTTGATTGGTCTATATGCTGCATCTGATGCTTGCTGATTGGCTGGTTTTGCTCACCTCTGGTCATGTGATGCGCTCCTTATTGGCTGTGTGTAATTTGTGTATGAACTCTTTCAAGTGATGATTTGTTTGCATCGTGTTCAACAGATGAATCTTGCCGCTTACTTCGACTTCTTTTCCCCCTCTTTTTGAAGGTAGCAATGGAATGGTCTTGGATTTCTTTTGAATGCTCTCAATCTGAAATGTATTTTGTTTTGTTTTGTTTTGTTCCTTGTGTGTCAACGGTCAAATGATTGTGTACGTGTGCAAAGCTGCATCAATACTCACAAAGTTCTTTGTTTTAATCATCTTCTATCCCTTTAAAATAATGCTAAAAATGCATGCATCAAACACCATCACTGCGCATCAGTACAATTAACCCCCTTGTCAACGTGTAAATGCTACCATCATATTACAATTCATATGACACACAGTTAAGCAGACTTATAAACGGATTATACAAGAATTGTCTATCTATCTAATTTAAGTTTCGGCTATAGCATAGATCATGTTTGTTGTTCTTATGTTGTTGTCTGTATAATGTGGTTTTGGTATGCAGGAGCACATTAGTGTGCGTGTGCGTGTGAGTGTGCGTGTGTGCGTGTGTGTGTGTGTGCGTGTGTGCGTGTGTGTGTGAGTGTGTGAGTGTGTGAGTGTGTGCGTGCGTGAGTGCGCCCTTTGGTTTCATTTAACCGTTGGTAGTGTTGTATTGACCCTTGACCTCTGTGGTACCCAGGTCAACAATGCCACCGCCAGGGTGATGACCAACAAGAAGATGGTCACCCCCTACTCGAACGGCGAGGGCCTTGCCGCCCTGCCCTATGGTAACACTCCAAACTACGATTCCTCAGCTTGTAAGACATTAGTCACAAATACATTTACTAGCTTAGAATTATAAGGTTCTATCTCCGTTTAGGGTAGTTCAGAGATATTGAGTGTCAAAGTTTTTACATTCCATTATGTTTTGTGAGATGGAATCTTTGTATTTTATTAATTACTAACTAATAAATGTCTACATTTTAAAAAATAACACCACACAGGCATTAATAAACACCTAATGAATCAGATTATGTAAAAAACAAATTTTTGACCAAAGATGGAGATAGAACCTTATAATTCTACATTCTGCATTGTAATCAAAGTACATACAAAAACACTCGTGTCATTTCAGCGTCTGTGACCTGTAGCCTAATTCGTTTTTCTTTCTCTCCACAATGAATGTTTATACATTCACAGATTCCTCTCTCTTGTCTATTGGTGGTGCAGCAGGATGGAAATTGAGTCCGATGGTTCAGGCCATGTACAGCCCTGAGCTCTACACAGGTGAGTTTAGCGTCAGGGGGAATTAAGGATTAGTACCAAAGGCTGCCGCCACCGGGAGCCTCACTGGAGTTCCAACCTTCTGTCATAATCAGACTTGCTCGTCAGTTTTATGTGAAGTGACTGTAAGCCTTTTCTCCCCTCTCTCTCTCTCTCTCTTTCTCTCTCTCTCCCTCCCCCCACACCCTCTCTCTCCCTCCCCCCCCCCCTTCTCTGTCTCTCCCTCCCCCCACACCCTCTCTCTCCCCCCCCCTCTTTCTCTCTCTCTCTCTCTCTCCCTCCCTCCACACCCTCTTTCCCTCCTTCCACACCCTCTCTCCCTCCCTCCACACCCCCTCTCCCCCCCTCCACACCCTCTCTCTCCCCCGCCCCCCCACCCACCCCTCTCTCTCCCTCCCCACACCCTCCCACCCCCCTCCTTCTCTCTCTCTCAGTCCCAGGTTTCCCGTACCCTGGGGCAGCCTCAGCGGCCTCCTCGGCGGCAGCGGCGGCGGCAGCGTTCCGTGGCGCCCACCTCCGGGGGCGTGGCCGGCCCGTCTACAGCGCCGTCAGGGCCGCCATGCCACAACAAGCCATCCCCGCCTACCCTGGGTAAGACGTCACACACACACACACACACACACACGTGCATACACATACATACATACACACACACGTACACATAAACCCACACACACCACACACGTACACATAAACCCACACACACACCACACACGTGCATACACACACACACACACACACACACATACACACACACACACACACACACACACACACGTACACATAAACCCACACACACACCACACGTGCATACACACATACATACACGCCCCCCCACACACCAATACACTTACACATGCATACATACATATATACATACATTAATGTTCACATAATCACACACACACATACTCAAAACTCTTTACGGCTGTTACTATGCACTGCATGTTGCCTGAGTGTATTTATTTAATAACAAATCCACTTGAATTAATTGCATTGGTTTTGTGCTGCACTGAAATACCATTTCCTTGTACCTACATTACTTCCTGTATGATTTATTCAACATAAATCTGTTCCTCTTTAGAATACTACAGCACACACACACACACACACACACACACACACACACACAAAATAGAATGACCTTCAGTATGGCCCTGTGTGGCTCAGCATGGAGCTACCAACGCTTAGGTTTTGGAGTCAATTATACATAATATACATATACAAAAAACAAATTCTCTCACACTGTACTGTAAGATAAAAGTGTCTGTTAAATGGCACATATAATAATATTAATAATAATAATAATAATATGTCATATAATATGATAATAGCATTAGAAGGTTTCATATGTCATTGCTGCAAGGTGTATACATCTACCTGCACCTCCTGGTGGTTGAGTATTATCACTGAGGAACTGCTGACTGAGTCACTTTCAGTGAAATGTTTCACCAAACAAAAGAAGTGGTATTTTACCTTGCATGCTGCACGGTGTGTAATAACCTCTCACCCTTTTTCTCTCCTCTCTCCTCCTCCTCCTCTCTTTCTCTTTCTCTCTCTCACACCCTGTTTGGCACTGTTTCTGCACCCTCTTCTTCCCTCGTTCCCTTCTTGTAATGCCCACATGGTGGTGCTGTCCCCCATCTTCATATCCTCCACTTCCACCACCACCACCACCATCTCCTCTCTTCATTCCATCATCCTTTCTTTCTTTACTCCCTCTACCTCCTTTTCTTTCCTCTCCTCCTCCTCTCCATCTTTAGCGTGATGTATCAGGATGGCTTTTATGGTGCTGCAGACCTTTATGTAAGTATACCTCTCTCCTCCGGTCCCTCGTTCCTCCCCCCGCCACCCCACCCCTCCCCCTCTTTTTTCTCCCGGACTGCGAGCGTTTTCAAGTGTGTGTGTGTGTGTGTGTGTGTGTGTGTGTGTGTGTGTGTGTGTGTGTGTGTGTGTGTGTGAATGCGTGTGGAGGACCGAATCCATAGAGCTGTGTAATTGTGTATGGTATAGCTCACTTTTTTGGCGATTAGTTTCACATTTCCCAGTTGATAAACAATCCTAATATAGAAACACACAGGCACACATAGATATAACACACAGTGGAACAAGCAATATGCTGTACTACTACACACCCCCATACAAGTTCTATACAGTCATGAATAGACTGCTCTATGTGTTTTTGACTCGGTGTGGCGTGTGTGTGTGCAGTGTGTAGTGTGCACTGTGTGCGTATGGTGTGGTGTGTGTGCATGTGTGATGTGGTGTGTGTGGTGTGTATCAATGTGTGTGTGTGTGTGTGTGTGTGTGTGTGTGTGACCAGGTTGACAATAGTTGTTTCTGTTCTCTCTGTAGAATAGTGTTTCAGGACATTAGTGGCAGATTGTCTCAGGTAGGGTTGACTGTGAATGCCCAGCGTGCATCCCACTCGTTCTCCAATGACTTGTGCTGCTGCTGCTGCTGCTGTCGCTGCTGCTGGATAACGAACCCATTCCGAGATTGAAAAAACGCCTTCTCTGTCTCTCTACTAACGCACTGGAATCTGACATGGGTGGAGTTGCGGAAGGGGGGAGTTTTTTAAAAGGATTAGTCGTTATTTATATAAATTAGATAACAATTTGACAATTTAATAAGTGACGGATCATTGGATATAAACAAGTGCATTTATTGTTCAGTTAGTAAAGGGAGTGCTTGTCTGATGATGACGATGATGATGACGATAAACCTAAAAATATATATGTACATTCAGCTACCAATGGAAATGCATTTAGATACAGTAGTGCTTATGTAGTTGTAATGTAGTAGTAGTTATAAAGGCCCTTAGGCGGGTAGTGTTAAGTGTTATTACCAACTGTCGCAGAAACGTTGTCCATGAGGATTGAAAGTAGCAGCCAACAGAGCTTAATGACAGCTCTGTGAAGGGTTCTAGAAACGCCTTGGACAGCCAGTACCAGTATTTAATCAGAATCAGAGTTATTCTTTTTTATTGCTCTTTAAGTATACTTGCACATACAGGAAATTGACTTGGTGTGGTCGGAGCATAGGACATAAAGATAAAAACAAAAGTATAATAAAAACAACAATGTAATCTGACCCCTTCCCGTTATCTCCCTATATCTGTTTCACTTCTGGCATGCTAACGAAATCAATGTCGGCATGCTGACACAACTTACAACCTTGCTCCTCCTCCTCCTCCTCCTCCTTCTCTTCTTCCTCCTCTCTTTCTTTATGACTACCATCTTTCCTTCGCCCCCCCCCTCTCTCTGATCATCTCCATCTCCATCATCCTTCCTCCCTACACTCTTTACTACCTACCTACCCTTTTAGATCCATTCTTATTCCTCATGTACCTTCCTCCCCTCATCCCACCATCCCTCCTTCCGATACTCTTAATATTCTCTATGCCATTCCCTGCCGCTGCTCTCTCCCTACTCGCCTCCTTTGCCCTCTCCTCCATCCCTCCCTCCCTATCCTCCCCCTTTTCCTTTCTCTCTATATCGTTCCCCCTTCCTGATCCCCTCACCCTCTCCTATACCCTCCAATACCCTTCCAACACTCCCCTTTCCCCCTCTTTCTATCCTTCTCTCCCTCTCTCCCTACCTACTCTCCTCGCCCCCTCCTCATTCCTCCATCTCTCCTTCCTCCCCACCCCCTTTCCCTCCTCTTTCTATCCTCCTCCCCCCTTCCTGCTCTCTCACTACCCGCTCCCCATGGCAACAGGCGTGTTCCTGAATGCTGCCGGGTTTGATCATGTGACTGATCGTAGGGTAGAATGCAGTGTGCAGTGGTATGTGTGTGTGTGTGTGTGTATGTGTGTGTTCCGTTACCGTAGGGATGTGTGGCCTCGGTTCTGTGTTTGGGAATGCATGCTGATCCGTTAAATGATTGGTTATCTATTGGCCATGCGAGTGTGTATGTGTCCCCCCCTCCCCTTTAATCGGATTGGCTGACTGTCTGTCTGTGTCCTCTTCCAAGTCTGTGTGTCCATCTGTCCATCATTGCACATAAAATGAATAATGACCCAATCACCGGATCATCGCCCTCTTTCTTTAATTAACTGCGTGTTTTTGGAGGGGGAGGGGGATGGGGGGTCACACTCTCCCCCCCCCCCCCCCGCCCTCCTTCGTCTCCGTTCATCTCTTCCTCCATGTCAAGCAAAAAGAAAACAAATTAACTAATTAAAAATGATAAAGATTTGCACTTTTTCGTAGTGCGCAGGCGATATAACACGTAACATGGCTGCCTGACAAAGATGGCCGCCGCTGGTGTGTTTTTGTTTGTCATGGAGGGAGACGCACTCAGGGACGAGCCTCGGCTAGCTACATCCCTTTGAATGCCATTTTGCACTGGACGATCTGTTGTTGCCAGTCTGCTTGTTAATCTCTTGTCTCTCCTCTGCTGTTCCTTCTCACTGTGTGTGACCTATAGTTTCACTAGGCTGTCACCTCTGGGGCTGTAGGATGGATGCTGTAGGAATGACTAACAAGTCTTTCTTTCTTTCTTTCTTTCTTTCTTTCTTTCTTTCATTATCTCCCCGTTCTCTCTCGCACTCTCCCCCTCTCTCTCTCTCACTCACTCTCTCTCCACCTCCATCTCTCTCTCACTCACTCTCTCTCCACCTCCATCTCTCTCTCTCTCTCCCTCCCTCTCTCTCTCACAGGGTCTCTCGCAGGGAGGCTATGCGGCCTATCGTTATGCTCAGCCAACGGCAGTAGCGAGCCCTGCAACAGCTGCCGCAGCCGCCGCGGCCGCCTACAGTGACAGGTTAGCGCGATAGCGAGCTACGCATGGGACGGGGCCACTTCCTGTATGGAATACACACCGACTAGTTCTTAGTAATATTATTAGATTTACTGTGACTAGTTGGCCTACTATTACAGAATACCACAACTATAACTTCATGTTACCCTACTTGGGACACTTTAAAATATTGTGTTCATCACATTTAAGATGAGCCCCGTGGATGTCAATAATTTAATTCGATTCGACTCATTGGCCAAGATAAGACCTTGTCTAATGTTACGTGTTTACCCTTCCTGTTCCTCAGCTATGGACGGGTGTACACAGCAGATCCCTACCACGGCGCCCTCACCCCAGCCACAGCTGCAGCCTACGGAGTAGGAGCTATGGTAAGACCGCCCATCTGTTCATAGCGAGAGCATAGAGGTATAGACACTAGAGAGAGCACTCCACCTAAATGTGCTGTAAAAAAAAAAAATGCATATGGTGCTCTGTGGCTTGGTAGAGCATGGCGCTAATAACGCTTAGGTTGTGGTTTTGATTCCCGCTGAAACCATATATACCTACTGAAGACCATTCGTCTGTTCATAGCTTCACCATAGAGTTATGGACACTAGAGAGAGCTCTCCCCCTAAACGTGCTGTGAAAGATAGCATGTGCCTTCTCTAAGATATAACTGAGCCCACAAAAGATAGTGTTATGATCATATGTATGTATCGCAATATGTCAATGTGATTGCATCTGTCCCTGACTTAAATACACAATCAATAAATATGATTAATGAAGCTTGTCGATCATGGTAATGTTCTCACCTCCTCTTCATTCTTCCATAGGCTACTCTGTACAGAGGAGGGTACAGTAGATTTGCCCCCTACTAAAGACACCGACCACACTTTCCTGGAGCTCCCCACTCTTCCTTTGAAGGCTCTCTGAAAGAGCTCCCTCTGCTGCCCAGGAGGGGGACTGCAGCCAGTTTGCGGAGTCTGTAGCCCTACCTACCGTGACAACAAAATTTCAAAACCAATCTCCCACAGTCCCTCTTTCTTATGTACGCTTAAAAAAAAAAGGAATGCTATTCTATAGACTGGTGGATGGCCTACCCCCCCCCCCAAAAAAAAAGACATTGTTTGAACCAAAATGGCCGCTTGATCCGGTCCATTGCACGGCTGTATTATATTCCCCCTGTTACTCCCTCGTTGTCCTCAGCAGCACAAGACACGGAATGGAGCCACAACGTCCCCGTCCCCCCCCTCCCCCCAGAACATATCATGTAACTGGTGTACGAACAACGTAACACTGAAACAGCGCCTCCACCCCACCGCCACACGTAAAAGAGCCAATATGCAACATGGCATGTACACAAACCATACATATAAAATGGAGGAACCCAAGTTATGGAAGAACTGTGACTAGTGACTGACTGTGACTGGCTGCACAACTAGTGTCGACTGAAAGAGCGGGAAACCACACCAAAACAGCCCCCGAGTTCATTTTGGAACTGAAAGACAAGTTGCTAACACTGAGGTGAAACAAGCAGCTGGAGGACTACCACATTCTTCCTCCTGCGGGGTGAAGAAAGGACTGAATTGTTGCAGAGAGAGAGAGAGAGAGAGAGAGAGAGAGAGAGAGAGAGACAGAGAGAGAGGCAGAGAGAGGCAGAGAGAGAGAGAGAGAGAGAGAGAGGCAGAGAGAGGCAGAGAGAGAGAGAGAGAGAGAGAGAGAGAGACAGAGAGAGGGACTACAATTAAAGCGGTTGGGAGAGATGGCCTGATGTTTTGTAACACTATAGAAATTACTTGCTTAAAACTGAGAAAGAGGAGGATTATTATAGCTGTACCTTACCTCAAGTTTTCTTAGTCTGTGGAAATGGTGAACCTTTAATTTTAATTAACCTTTAATAAAATTGTTACATTATGCAAAGAAATTAGTTTAGTAAGAAAAAAGTTACCAAATTATAATAATTATTATGATTATTATTAATAATAATATTATTATTATAATGCTGGTTATTGGCGAATGCCATTGTAATTGTTAGTTTCAACTACACAGCGTTTACATGGCTGTTTTGGTTCTCTGAGCACACATAGCGTCATAGTTTCCACTTCCTTAGCAACAGTGTGTCAAGGGGCTAGGAGAACAGTGTGGAATAATATTCCTGTAAGCCACTACGGTGGCCACCACTACACATTTTCCCCACACTACACACCACTATACGACACTCGACTACCAATGCACAGCATCTTATCACACATTTAACCGAGCCTACACTATACAATACATGACACTAGACCACTCAAAACAATTCTCACTACACATTACTACTACAACAACAACAACAACAACAACAACAACAACAACAACAAGAGGTAGAAGTAATCTTTTGATGTCATAGTCGATGTTAGGTTATGTCATGATGACGACCATTAAAATAAACCAGAAACCTAGGATGAACTCAGTTTGTATTCCTTTGATAATGTAAGGTAGATATTTATTATTTGGATATGATTCCCCCTCACTTGCTCGTTCTGTAGTAGAGCAAGTTAACATTACGTTCAGTCTTCCTGAGAATAGCTGAGTTGACAGTTGTAGGTGAGATGCTGTCAGTGTCAACACGATTGAAAGAGAAAGATACCGTCAATCAATAGTAAATATTTAATGCAAAATACCATACTATTGTGCATATTTCTATATCCTTCTTCTACTCTATTTCCGAATGTGGTTGTTTTGTTTTGGTTTTGGTTCCAAAGATTTGTAGAAAGCACAGTTTTTTGCTCATGTGTATAAATATATTATCATGTTATTGTTATTGTTATTATTATCTTTGATAATCCTAAGTGCTGTCTTTTTTTGTTGTTGTTGTTACTTTAGCTCATGTTATATTTTTCTATCTGTAAAAGTTGTAGTTCCTTCTAAAGTATGGTGACATTTTCATTTCATGCATTCAACCTTTTTGGAAAACGTTTTGTTTTTGTAATGTTGTTTTCCTGGGCAGAGGGATTGCTTGAGTAGTTACTAAGAGAGACCAACTAGGAACGTGTGTAACACTACCAAACTCATTCTCCCAACTGAATAAACTGACAGACAGTCAAGGCTTTGGAAAAGAGGGTCATGACAGAGTAGCCTAGCATCATATTGAGAAGTATATGAGAAAGAAGTATGTCTGCAGGAAAGGCAAAACATTTTGGGACTCGCAATTTGTCCAAAGTTTACAGTAGACAAAGCCCTTTGGAATGAATGATGGCTAGGCACTTCTTAACTGATGAAGACTGTCACTTGTTTTTTCGTAGGAGAAGAAAATACTTTAAAACATTTCAATACGGCAGTTAGCGTTGTACAGATATGAAAGGACTCCAGGTTTGCGGGAAGAAATATAGAGATACAAAAAGGTTGTAGTAGGCCTAAGTGTTATGGTTTGTACAATGATAAATATTTCAAAGCGGTTAACAAAGACATATATTTCAAGTCGTGCTTTCTCTTCTCACTCTTTTTCATTTTCTTTTCATTTTATATCGCTGCCTGTGTGTACCACTCTTCTCAGTGTGCAATCTAACAAGGATATCAACAGATGTCTTTGGCTCCTTCATCATGGTCATTTGTTATTTGGTTGATATCTGTGCTGTTTAGTTCAATTTAGTTCAAGTTCTTTGAATTTGTAATATTTATGTATTGCAAACTGAAGTGGATTGAAACACGAATAACTGAAGAATACAGCCAAAGACGTTATGTAGCATGCCCTCTGCTCTATGGTTCCCAACTTGACAATAGCAGCGCATACATGGTTGGAGTGTATAAATGATTGACAACGTCTTGAACCAATGAAAAGGCATGAGTAACCAGCATGGGTGCATTGAGAATAGAGCATTCTATCTATCTATGTTCTATTATGTTCTATCTCTATGCATGGGTGACCAGTAACTAGTTTGAGTGCCCTGTTTTGCATGATTTTCTGTCTTTGAGATTTGACTCTGCAGCAGCACTCGATTGCAGCAGTCTTTACCACTAATCCCCATTGAGAATGCTAGTCAGCTAGCCCTTTTATGCTAATGCTAATGTAGCAAAGAAGATCACAGGCTGTGTTGACAGACACAAAATGGATGCCCCTAGATGAGACAACATGGGGCAATTTCAGTCCCTGTCTGAGCTTTCATGTACTTGTATTATATCTGAGGCCATCCTTCATATTCGCTATGGTTTCCAATGAAAGTGACTGTCCTCTATCGCCCTCTGTCGTGTCTATATCCCTTGACTGCCATTATGCTATTTTGTTATTGAATGTCCATATGAAATTTTTATATAAAAGTTTTTTTTTTGTTGTGGTCCCCAGGCCGTTGCTCATAGTGCATAAGCCTGGAATAACAACGACTCAAACCTGGCCTTCATGGAAGTTCACTTACTGTATTTGTCATCATTTGGTCAAAGCGAATCACACAACTGCCAGGTGTGGCTCCAAATCTGAAATGTGTTGAGCAAACGCTGTGGAGGTGCTGTGGAAGATGAGTGATGGAAGGCTAAAGCCAATGGCTGTGTCAGTAGTTTTTCTCCAATTTTAGTATTAGGTAAACAAAGGCTTAACTCTGCATATAGAAAGAGTGCCTTCAAGGAGAGAGGGTGAGGACGAGGAAAAACAGGGGAGAGAAACTACCCTCAAAATAATACGACAATGGCAATCAAACCCTCTTTTTATATACAATACGTAGTCGAGCTTTCTCTTTCAGGATTGCACAAGTGAAAACAATGTGTTTGAGTAAAATAAGAATCACTGTCACAGGGTTTGTGGGGAAATGATCTTTAATTCCTGCCAGACTGGTTAAAGCAAATGCACTTCAATATATAAAGAGCATGTGTCTTATCCATGTTCTTGAATGTCTGTTTTGGACTTCGATTGTTATACAAACTGGTGTTATCAAAGGCCTACAAGGATAACAATGGGACGTGGGTGGTAGCTTGGTTATATGTGTATGATTGTGTGTGTGTGTGTGTGTGTGTGTGAGACTGTGCCCTTTACTTCTGGATGTGTATTTACTGCACACCCGGCCAGACTCTTAACAACAAGCTGATAAAGTGTCAGTGCAAGATGGCATCACATATCAACGACAGTCAGTTCAGAGGTGCTGGAGTCCCCTTATCAACAGGGTCCAGGGAGGTAGAGGAGAGGGAGAGGCGGGAGTGAAGGAAAGAGAGGGGAGGGGGGACTAAACAATGCCATATTTGGCCAGGTCGCTGAGCTCCATGTCACCGAAGGCTTCCCATGGGCACACCACTGTGATGTCAGTGCCAAGACCCTCCATGCCGGGAATGTCGTCCCCGAATCTGATTGGAGGAGAGAAGAGAAGAGGAAAATGTCCATGAGTACAAGAGGTAGAGAGACATGAAACCAAGTCCTTACATACATGTGTCAAATATGGTTAGAAGTATTACAGCATACTGAAATAGTTGTTGTCGTAGTAGTGTAGAAGAGTTTCTCAGTGTGTGCAAAGTCCTATTATTCCAGCTGCTTGCTTACCCCTTCTGGCCAGGCTTGGGGGCCTTGCTCTTGAAGGTGCGGGTAGTCCTCTGCTTGAACTTGGGGGGTGCCTTCTTGTCAGCGGGACATGCCACGTCTGCCATTTCGATTGGTTACTGAAAGAAGAGCGAGAGAGAAGAAGAGAGGAGAGAAGGTTAGAAATGATTGAACAATAAGTCATGCATTCGTGTTGTTTCTCAGTCTTCCCTCTGCACTTGCCTTTTAATCCTGCTTCTCCTCTCTCCTCTCTTCTCCTCTCTTCTCCTCTCTTCTCTCCTCTTCTCTCTTGTCCTCCCCTCCCCTCTACTCTCCCTCTCCACCCTGCCCCCACTTCACTTCTTTTTATTCTCCTCTTTCGTCCCTCCCCCCATTGGTGATAATCTGCCCAGATTAGGTCAAATTAGACTAAATCCCTCATGTTACACGCAGACCCCATCTGGCCTAAAATAGCCTGATCTCTGTCTATATTTAAACCCTCTACAGGATTAGACTTGGCCCAGGCACAACATGTTCAACTAAAGATCAAAATACAGACAAATCCTGTTACCTCATTCCCTAGTTCAGTTCAACCAGCGAATGATGTAACTAACTAAAAACTGTGGAATTAGGAGACCTGGTTCTATAATAAACCTTAAACTAACCAATTTAACTAGACCTCCTTGACATCTCTAGTACACTCTCCCACACAGGAGAGCACAAACAAATGCGTTTGGCTACACTACACCTATGGCTTTGACCACTTAGTAGATACAAAGGCTGTTTGACAATTCTATTTTATTTATTTAAACTTTATTTAACCAGGAGGTCCCTTGAGATTAAAATACATTTTTCGAGGGAGACCTGACCAAGATAGCACACCAGTACAAAAACAAGGTTACAAAATATTATAATATTATATATAATATTTATAATATAATTCTAAAGTAGCAATCTTAGCAGACAGATGCATTCATCCTACAGGGCAGGTGACTGGACCAACAACCAACCACTGACTCTGGAATATCTCTAGCTAGCATTCCCCTCCTACATCTTACTGCTTTACAGATCTACCAGAACACTCTTTTCAATGTCAGTAAAAGGGATGATTACCTGACCATCAGTAAGTGGGCATGAGTGTATGAGTGTATGAGTGTCTGTTATTGCGTGTCTCAAGTGTTAGAGCTATGCTGCGCAAACCTTGTGTGTATCACCCACCTTTTCTCCTCATAGTGTGTGTGTGTGTGTGTGTGTGTGTGTGTGTGTGTGTTTTATCAACATGCCCTGGCATTATTTCTCTCTATAACAGTCCTTAAGCTCCCTCCAATGTATTCAATGCAATGACATTCTCTGTCTACTAATGCATTGAATTAAATGCTCCATTGCACAAGTCAACAAGTACATTCCCTCTTATATAGAAGGTTATTTCTATTTATTTCTTATTTCTGTATATAGAAAAACATTCAGTCTCGTGAACCAGGGCCGGAGAGGAGAGAAGAAGAGGTTAGCTTTAGCAACCCCCCATAGACTTACTGGGCTAAACAGGCTAGTGCTACGAGGCATGGGGAGGGGAGGGGGTGGATGAGTAGAAATAATGCTAATGCTAATGCTAACATTGGATTTGTTGACGGTCTTTCTTGGCACCCATGGGACACGACTCTGACCCAAACCAATGTTACCTTACAACCAACATGATAGCATCATGTTCCAGAGAAGCAGTGTTTAACCCTTAGTATACTAAGTATATATAAGTATACACTCCTCCCCCTCCTAACCCTCCTAACACTCCTCCTATTATAGTCCAACGATGACTTGGAAAGGGCAAAGAGGTCAGTCTGCTTTGACCTTCTCCTGACCTACATGAAGTTATTCAGTATTTTGTGAGCCTGTCTAAATAAGTAAAACAATTTAGGTTGTATGTTGAAGAGGGACTTCACACAAACTATTAGCAAACATTCTAGATGCTTTATCATATCTATAATATAATTCCCTCCAATGCCAGTCCACACCCATAGAGCACATGGATAGAATTCTAGCTACAATGGCTTAGATTATGCAGCTCAACGTGCTTTGACAGTTCAGCACAATCATGTCACAATAATGAATAGTTCAGCACAGCCATAATACAGTAATAAATAGAGCAACTTTAATAAAAGAAAGAATAATATATATTTAAATACAAATATGAAAAACACTCCTCCTCCTAACACTCCTCCTCCTCCTAACACTCATTTACATTTACATTTACATTACACTCCTATACACATTACACTCCTTTACATTACACTCCTTTACATTACACTCCTTTACATTACACTCCTTTACATTACACTCCTTTACATTACACTCCTTTACATTACACTCCTTTACATTACACTCCTTTACATTACACTCCTATACACATTACACTCCTTTACATTACACTCCTTTACATTACACTCCTATACACATTACACTCCTTTACATTACACTCCTTTACATTACACTCCTCCTCCTCCAAACTAGAAAAATATGAAGCCCCAGCCACTCGGGTCATCCTAGAGCTCCAACGCTAATACGATCTACAGAAGAAACAAGTGGACCTAACACTCCAGTAACACTCCTAACACTCCAGTTGCAGTCTCCAGTTGCAGTCCCAGGTGGTCTGCCATTTCGATTACTGAAAGAAGAGAGGGAGAGAAGGAGGAGAGGGTTAGTGGGGAAGCCATGATTTGCTCTCATACAGATGAATGAACAGCAGGTGAGTCAGACATCAAGTTGTTGCAAACAGTAGCCGCGCAATTCGAGTTGCTCAGAAGAAAAAAGCTGAACAATAAGTCATGCTGCTTTAGTATTGTTCTGAGTCTTCCCTATCCATTTGCCTTCTTATTCTGCTCCCCTCTCCTCTCCTCTCCTCTCCTCCCTCCCCTCCCCTCTCCTCCTCCCCCCTCCTCCTCTCCTCCTCCTCCTCCTCTCACCTTCTTCCTGTCTTCTTTAATGACAGTTGGGTTCTCCTCGTTCTCTCGCGCCGGGGGGAGGGAGGACTTGGCGGGGCGGCCGCGGCGTTTGGCCACCGGAGCGGCCCCCGTCGTAGGGGGGGGGGGTCTGACCTGCCTCCTCCTGACAGGGAGGGAGGGGAGGGAGGGAGGGAGGGGAGGGAGGGGAGTGGAGGGAGAGAAAGTAAAGAGGTATTAGTTAAATCAAACCCAGGAGTGACGACTAGGCACATTCAAGATGGTTCCTCCTCTCCTCCTCTCTCCTCTCCTCTACTCCCCTCTCCTCCTCCTCTCCTCTCCTCCCCTCTCCTCTCTCCTCCCCTCCCCTCCCCTCTCCTCTCCTCCCCTCCCCTCTCCTCTCCTCCCCTCTCCTCTCCTCTCCTCCCCTCCCCTCTCCTCCCCTCCCCTCCCCTCTCCTCCCCTCTCCTCTCCTCTCCTCCCCTCCCCTCTCCTCCCCTCCCCTCCCCTCCCCTCCCCTCTCCTCCCCTCCCCTCCCCTCTCCTCTCCTCTCCTCTCCTCTCCTCTCCTCTCCTCCCTTCCCTCCCCTCCTCTCCTCTCCTCCCCTCCCCTCCCCTCTCCTCTCCTCCCCTCTCCTCTCCCTGGCTACCTCCTTACCTTCCCTCCTTTGCCCCCCCACTTCACATCTCTCACATCTCCTTATCCCCCTCACCCCTCTGAGTGATAATATGCCCAGATTATAACAAATAAAACCAAATCCCTGATCTTAATCAGACCCTATGTTAGACCCTCTGGTCTGACATAGCCTTGTCTTTGTCTATATTTAAACTCTCAACAGGATTAGACTGGGCCTAGGCCCATCATGTTCAACTAATGACCAAAATACAAACAAAGCTTTCTGTTACCTTATTCCTTAAATTACTGTAGTAATTTCCATTAAACAGATAGTCATCTGCGTTGTGTATTCCAATAATGTTTTTGCCTTGTATAAAGCATTCAGTTGAGCAACATTCTATTGCTGTCATAAGTAAAGTAGAAGTTTCTAGAAGGGATAAGAGGGCTCTCCCACCTACGCCTGGCCACTCCTTTATAGGTCAACCCTTTTTATTCTATGCAGCTAGCCCACAAAGGGAAACCCTTACACTCCCACACACCTGACATCAGCTTCTTAAAACATTAGCAAATGTGACAGCAGCTGTTGAAAGCGGGAACAAGTCGGCAACCAATCCAAATGTTGTCCAATACAAATAAAGAACATCAATTCTAATTTCTAAAATATCTAACATAACATTGCATAACACGGCTTTTGGTCTCTACGTTACATTATCTACATATTGACATCCTTGTGAAGATCGATGACTGACTCTCAGAATTGTACCACATGGGTGAGGATGAGCTAGCCTGCCGACACCAGTTGTGTGTTCTAGACGTCCTTCACTAAGAGGGTTACATGTTGTATAACTTGTGTTTATCATGAAAACTGTGACCAATTTAACTCTTGCCGTAACTGTCTTGTAATCCCTAATCCTGAGCCAAGATTTTCCTTAATTTTAAAATCCCAACCCTTTGCCATGTCTCACTGTTAATAACTCCAAACGGAGTACTCTGTGTGTCTTTGTTATCTATAGATCAGCAATTACCCCTAATGAACTCTAAACGGCTGCGCTGTCAAGTCCAGGGCCTGGGAACCGAATTGTTGCAACTGGCCGGGGACTTCAGCTGAAAATTAGCCGACTAGGCTAACGCTGCCTTTTTTACTGTATTTTATATGGTTCATGTATTTGGATTGTCCTCGATATAATAAACTAATATACTAAACTAAATGTGTCAATTTGCCCATATCTTTCATCTGAAATTTCTTTGAGAGCATCTCTTTTACAACATTCAGTGCATTCTCGTTACTGGCAGCAATAACCAAATCATCGACCCATATAATCATGATCACTTTCTCATGTTCCGTTTCTTTAGTATATACACAATGATCTGCAGGGTTTTGCACAAACTCATTCACCATTAGATAGTCATGTAATAAATGGTTCCAATTTCGGCCAGACTGTTAGACCATACAGTGACTTCTCTAGTTTACACACCACTGTCTCTGTGCCAGATGTCTGCTCATAACCCTCTGGCTGTTCCATGTATATCTCACAATCTATCGGTGCATGAAGATAGGCAGTTTTGACATCCATTTGATGTAAAATCAAATTCTCCTGTGCTGCTTTTTGCATCAACACTCAACACTCGAGTGACTTCACTGCATCACTGTAGGTCAAAGGTACGTTACACAACATTTTGTAGCAGTAATCAATGTTTACCTGTGCCTGGTCCCCAAAGTAATTTGGTCTCTTCCTCTCCCTGGGAGGATAGCGAGACTTAGGGGGCGTGGCCGAGCCCTTAAGGACCGAGAGAGGGAGGGTGGGAGGGAGGGAGGGAGGAGAGAGGGAGGGAGGAGAGAGGGAGGGTGGGAGGGAGGGAGGAGAGAGGGAGGGTGGGAGGGAGGAGAGAGGGAGGGTGGGAGGGAGGGATGGAGGAGAGAGGGAGGGAGGGTGGGAGGGAGGAGAGAGGGAGGGAGGGAGGGAGGGTGGGAGGGAGGAGAGAGGGAGGGTGGGAGGGAGGGAGGGAGGGAGGAGTGAGGGAGGGAGGGTGGTTTGGAGGGAGGTGAGGGTCCTGAGTGGGGAGGTTTCCCTTGCCCTGGGGTTCGCACCGCCATAACCTGAATAAAAAAAACACACAAAAACACATGAATATGGATGAAATGTTCTAATGTGTTCATGTTATCAGAGGAGTTGCATGCAAATCAGGTTTTGGCGAAATTACCATAATTTACAACCCTCTCCTCGGGGCGCCCCAGCCGCTCCACATATTTGATCTGTTCCACCACCAGCACACCTGATTCAACTAATCAAGTCCAAAGCAATTATGATTTGGACTTGATTAGTTGAATCAGGTGTGCTGGTGGTGGAACAGATCAAATATGTGGAGCGGCTGGGGCGCCCCGAGGAGAGGGTTGAGAAGTGCACCTAAACCTTTGTTCTAATCCAAACCACGACAACTAATCCGACCGATCTAAAACGCTAACTCACCGCTAAAGTAGGGAGCGAAGGCCTGCCGCTGTTCAGTGCTGAGGAAGCAGCTCTCCCATAACACAGCTACCATTGACCGGAAGGCCTCGGTGACGTGACGGATGTCCAGCTGTGTGAGCTCCTCCAGACGCCTGATCTCCTCTTGTAACTGATGTGGTGGGAAAAGAGAAGAAGAAGAAGACCAGAGTCAGACCATATCGAAACATAGACCACAGACTGTTGGAAGTAAATCTGACTAGGCCCCTAGGTCATCAAGTTAAGTTGTGACGTGGTGAAAACGAGTTACGGGAAAAGAGATGAAGAGTTTCTCCTGGTTTTACTAACCAGACCTTATCGAAAACATAGAACACAGACTGTTGGAAGTAGAGCTGACTAGGCCTAGGAGGTGATCAAGTGAGTCGTGACGTGGTGAATGTGAGCTGACTGACCGCCTCCCGGTTCTTCTTCTTGGACTGGACCATGTGATCAGAGAAGGCCCCTCTCTCCTCCTCCGGGACCTGCAGCTGGTCCCACAGCTTCTGGACCCTCTCACGGTGGGCCTCACACACAGCCTCGTTCTCCACCTTACGTTCCTCCAGCTGCACACAGACGACAACACAGCACAGAGGAGAGTTAGCACCTAGCCGGTAGGGCGGCTGTGGCTCAAGAGGTAGAGCCGGAGTCTACCGATCGCAAGGTCAGTGGTTCGGTCCCCGGCTGGCCACGTGTCGAGGTGTCCTCGGGCAAGAGACGCTGAACCCCAAATTGCTCCCAATGAGTGGGCCGGCGCCTTGCATGGTATCTTGCCGCCATTGGTGTGTGAATAAGGCGCTGTATAAGTGCAGTCCATTTACCATTTACCTGAGCACTGGAGAATGGGTCTGACAGTAGAAGCGGAATGCAAATTAAGGGATTTTTTTTTTTTAATTACAGAATGTGTGTAGCTGTACTGTAGTGAATGGAGCAGCTTTGAGAAAGCTATTTTCTGGGCAAACAGAATCTCAGTATGATGTCATCAACAGATTCCTAATGGTGGTTTCGAGGAGAACCTTCAGAGATGTAATGTACTCTCTTGACAGAGAGACAGAGGGTTCTCCAAAGCTGCTCTCTGGAAGCTGCTCCAGCTCATCCATGCACAGGACGATCTTCCTCTTGAGGCCCACAATCTCAGCGTGCCTCTGGCTCTGAACTCAGGTAAAACAGCATATTGTTAGGGTCACAACTGCTCAGATGTGCACATTTATCTACATCAATCAATGAGAGTGCCATTTAAATGCACCCCAGCCACGGTCTGTTTGATCCCCTACCATCTAAATCAGGAAGTAGAGAGACCCAGAACAGCTACTTTCACAGAGCTGTCACTCTGATAAACATCCCCCCCTCCTACACTGACTCTCTGTACATATGGGGTGGGGGGATACTATCATCCCCCCCTCCTACACTGACTCTCAGTATCCCCCCACCCCATATGTACAATCAGTATCCACCCCCCACCCCTCCCCGTTGTCTGGTACTTATACTCTGCAATGACAATAAAGTAGAATCTAATCTAATCTAATCTAAATTATTATGATGCTGATCTTTTCTGTAGCACACCCTTAAAAAATACATGTTTTTTTGTGCTGGCTCTGTTAAATAAATATTTAAAAATATTAAACATATGACTTGGTTTACTGCAGTCTGTAACAATGTTTACTGTAGTCTGAATAGCAATGAGCTTGTATAACATGACAAATGAACTGAATAAAACACCTTCTCTGTGTTCTGGCTGGCGATGTGCTGGCGGAAGCTGTCCAGCTGCTCCACAGAGGGGACGTCCTTGGGGGCGATGGAGAAGGGCGGGGAGCAGAGGATGTCACACAGGACCTGGTCCTGCTCGACCAGGGCTTTGAGCTGCTGCATCCTCTGGTTCTTCTCCTTCATCAGAACCTTCACCCGAGTCTGGAGTGACTTCTCCTGCTGGAGCATGGTGTTCCCCCGCTCCTCCTGGTCAGTGGGGTGACCGCAACAACAACCAGTCAATATAGGATGAACACAATTATTATCAGGGTTCCCACACCTTTCAAGGACTTTCAAGACTCAATTCTGTCAAATTCAAGGACCCAACACGGCATAGTTTGAGACAGATCTAGATGAGAATTTATATAATAGGAACTATCCGCTCACAGACAACAATTAAAAAGAGAGGCTTGAATGTGTGAACACTAGATGGTCTCTTGCCTTCTCTACCACAGCACAGCAAAACAATATATTGTGAAATATGTGTAAAGTAAAGCAATACAGAGACTTATTTACTAGTTGATGAGCTAAGTAAACATTTTTTGAATATATATATTATTATTTTTAGAGAGAGAGAGAGAGAGAGAGAGAGAGAGAGAGAGAGAGAGAGAGAGAGAGAGAGAGAGAGAGAGAGAGAGAGAGAGAGAGAGAGAGAGAGGGGAATTCAAGCACTTTCAATGACCCATGTCTATTTTCAAAAACCTTTAAGACCGTGATTTTTTCCCCCTCAAATTCACAAACGTTCAAGGACCTGTGGGAACCCCGATTATTGTTGTCAGAATGTTGGGGTCATCCATTGACCATGTTATTGAAATAAAAACACACACCATAGTTGAGATGCAGGCTAACGGGTGAAACTTAAAAGAAAGAAAGAGAGCTGCACACTATTCATATGATTTTGGAGGAGTCATCCACACTGACTGTACCTCCACAAGGGGGATCTGCAGTTGCAGACAGAGTGTGTCCAGATCTTTCCTGCAGGTCTCCAGGTTTATAAGGATTCTGTCCCGTTGGCTCTCCTCCTTAGCCATCATCTCGCCCAGCAAACCCTGGGACAGAACATTGCGTTAGTCTGTCTATGCTGGGAGAGACAGTGTTTGTGAATGTAAACATGCGTGTTATGCATTTTGAGAATGTTGTCATTGGTTTTTAGCTCACTTTGATATTGTCCTTGACCACCCCAGCTCTCTCCAGTCGCTGTTGTTCTGGGACGCCGATCTCTTCCCAGATGCCCGTCATTTGGCACAGGGCTTGACTCACTGATTCCACAGACTCCGCTGCGAGCACCTCACTGGAATGGGAGACAACAACATTGTATTATACAGTATTCTTCTGTTACAAAAAGAAAAATAGACCCGTTCACTAGTCTCACAAACAAGAGATATTCAGCTTTAAAACATTAATGTCCTCTGAAACAAAACTGCGCGCCAAGCGATGTCCCCCAGACAGGCGAAGGCGCCTAGTTATGGCTAGTTATGGCTAGCTATGTCGCGTAGTTCATTGACATTGTGCAGACATGCTAATGCTAATTCTTAACTAGTAATCTAACGACGTAATTTAACGGTGAAACATTATTTGGCAAATATAATTCCCGTAACCAGCAAATACCTCTTCCTCATCGTGAATTCGTATAATATGAATATATAATATTTATATTATTCCTATAATAAGTAATATCTTGTATATAAGTTCTCTCTTCGTCGTTCAATCCGTTTCTGTCAATCCGTTGGTGACGTCAATCCGTCGCTGTCAGATTCAAAATACGGGAGCATGCCTATGTACCCCGGGTCCTATGTTCCCCCGGGTTCTATGTTCCCCGCTTCCCCGCTTCCGAAAAATTGTTCTATGTTCCCCGTTTTTTTTTTGTTTTTTTTTGTTATTATTTAAAAAACAACATACACAAATACATAATCATACTGTTTTTTTTTTTGTTTTTTTTATTTTTTAAACAACATACACAAATACATACACAAATACATAATCATATGTATCAATGTCAATATCAATATCAATGTCCTGAGGTTGATACACTAATGTATGCTGACGACACTGTACTATTTTGTACATGGTCAGACCAAGACGGAGGTAGCTGCTGTACTTACCAAATCTATGGCTCAGGTGACTACATGGTTGAACCACTGTCGTCTCCAACTTAATGTTTCCAAGACGGTCAGCATGTTTTTTACCAAAACAAACCGTTCTGCTGAAGAAGCATATGTCATTATCTCAGGGGAACAACTACAAGTTGTGAACGAGTTCAAATATCTTGGGGTGCTGTTAGATTCCAACCTCACTTTTAAGGCACATATCAAAAAGGTCTGTAAAATTGTCAAGTTCAATCTGTCCAACTTCCGCTTTTTAAGGGACTACATGTCAACAGAGGCAGCTACCATGTATGTCCACGCCATGATCTTCACACACATCAACTACTGCATAACAAGCTGGTCACAAGCAAATCCCACAACCTGCCTGGTCAGTTAGAGGGGCATGTGAATGGAACCTGATTCCAGGGCACCTTAAAGAATTAGGCACCTTTAAATCATTTAGAAAGCACCTAAAACAGTGGATGATCAACACACACACCTGCCAACATTGAAATGTCCTGTCCTATACCTGTATGTCATGTGTACCGCCTGTCTGTGTACTGCCTAACATGTCTTACCTGTACAGTCTGTGTGCTTGTTTTTAGTCTGCTTACCGTGCGTATATCTTGCTTGCTTTTAGTCTGCTTACCGAATATGTACCCTCCCTTTAACCGCCTATGATTAATGTATGCTCTTTTAACCCTCTGCTTATATGTACCCTCCTTTTAACAGCCTATGATTAATGTATGCTCTTTTAACCCCCTATGTTATGCCCTTAAGCTAAATGCTTGTCCTGTCTACTTTTTTGTGCCTAGGACTACCTATATTTTATCTTTTAAATGTACTTTTTTCCTCCAGGGAGCCGTATACAACATCATGGCATAGGGACTGCGGATGAAAACTAGCTTTCGGGCTAACTCTGGCGTATTTACAATTTATTTTTGTTTTATTAATATGCACTGTCCCTTGAATAAATAAATGAATCTGAATCTGAAATCTGAAATTTAAAAAACAACATACACAAATACATAATCATATGTATCAATATACATAATATATATTATGTAATAATCAATGTCATGGTATTGTCTCAGCATTTTATATAACTCCCTAGATAGATCATTTTCGAGATGGAATTGAAAATCTTATATTCCTAAAAGAACACCAGCGCAGGGGTGCACCTGTTATGTGCGCCTGTCGGGGCTTCTCTCAGGATTATTCCAATTTGAATTGCACTTGCATTAATTAGTTAGGCCACATTTAGGGTTAGGGTTAGGGTTAGGGTTAGGGTTAAGGTTAGGGTAAGGGTTAAGGTTAGGGTTAGGGTTAAGGTTAGGGTTAGGGTTAGGGTAACCATAGGGTTTCCAATTCAAAATGGAATAATCCCGAGAGAAGCCCCGACAGGCGCACATAACAGGCGCACCCCTGCCCTATCAGAACGAGCTACCCCAATGTCACGTCGGAATTCGACGTTTGGATGCAAATGTCACATCGGAATTCGACGTTTGGATGCAATCTCAAGTCAGAATTCGACGTTTGTCCATAAACGTCGAATTCTGACGTCTGCCGTGTGAGACCAGGCTGATTAGAGTTAGTAGATTTGTGACAGTGTGTCTGAATTGGAGTCCTAGTATACTGTACTTCCAAATGGTTTAGCATGGGGGGTCAGCTTCAGTACTAGATTTGGGCCGAGGTCCAATAGTGTCCTACCTACAAAAGGTTTTGTACATATAATCATTTTGTTCCTATGTATAATAGTTCCTGCAATTTCCTGTAAATGTCTATCAATTAGTAATCCACAGTATGATTATGTATTTGCGTATGTTGTTTAAAAAAAAAAAAAAAAAAAAAAAAAAAACAGTATGATTATGTATTTGTGTATGTTGTTTTTTAAATAATAAAAAAAAAAAAAAAATAAAACAAACACGGAAGCGGGGAACATAGAACCCTTTTTCGGAAGCGGGGAGCATAGAACCCTTTTTTTTTTCCCCCCTAAGAAATCGGGGAACATAGGACCCGGGGAACATAGGACCCGGGGAACATAGGGATGACCCCCAAAATACGCACCAACCGTCAGCTGGCCTCTGATTGGCTGAAAAGATGCATGCGCATCATAAGGGCGTGTCAACTAAAACTGCATTTGCACAATGTTCCCGTAACCAGCAATTACCTCTTCCTCATCGTGAATTCGTGAATGTAATCCTTAATATAATAATCCTTAATATAATATTAATATTGTAGTTGTTGGTTTGAGGGATATGAAGAAGGACTAGGAGCACATGGTTAATGTGTAAACAAGAGCTGTGTTTATTGCACACTCTGCATTCACTTCCTCATTCACACTTCCTGGTCGCCTTAAATACACCTCATCACCCTGCTAAGGCACCTGGGTAATGTAGTGAATTCGCCCTGATCACTCAGTGGGTGTCTAGTCACCACACAGGTCCCCCCCAGAATTCACAAACACTGACTTCCCATAACGTGCCGGAGCTCGGAGGACTCGTCCAAAGCGATTACGGGACTCCGGAACTTGGGCTGGACGGAAATCTCTTGGCTGCTGACAGCCTGGCCCGGAACCACTGGGAGGTTTTTTTGTTGTGCTTGTAGGAGGGCGGCCACGACGTGGTGGACGGGCCACCTCCACAGCCCGTTCTCCATCTAGATGAGCTGTCTTCAGGCGGTCCACTGAGATATGCTCCATACTTCCCCCTATGTCAATGATAAAGGTCTTGTCGCCTGTCTCCACAACTCTGTAGGGGCCATCGTAAGGCGGCTGTAGAGGGTTCCTATGTGCGTCGTGGCGGATGAACACATATCTTGCTGATTGGAGATCCAGAGGGACATGGATACGTGGCAGGCTGTGATTTGAAGTAGGGGTCGGCATAAAGGCACTTGCCTTGTCCCATAGATTACGAAGTTGTTCTGGTGCAGACCAGGGAACGTTAACAGAGGGGAAAAAATCACCCGGTACTCTAAGGGCCTGGCCATAAACAAGCTCTGCCGAAGAAGAGAGGAGGTCCTCCTTAGGTACAGTACGAAGTCCCAGCCTGTCGATCCAGCTATTGCCCTGGAGGTCCACTTTCAGGGCTGCTTTCATGGAACGGTGAAATCGCTCACACAGGCCATTGGCCTGGGGATGATATGCTGCAGTCCGATGGAGTGAAATACCCAACTGTTGGGTGATAGAGGTCCACAATTGTGAGGTGAATTGTGGTCCCCGGTCTGAGGAGAGGTCAGAGGGAACCCCGAACCGGGCGATCCAAGTACCAATGAATCCCCGGGCCACCTCAGCTGTCGTTGTTCCCGACAGTGGAACCACCTCTGGCCACCGTGTCGTTCTGTCCACCATTGTCAAGAGATGGGTGAACCCTCCAGAAGGAGGAAGAGGTCCAACTAAATCCACGTTGATGTGGTCAAAGCGCCTTTCTGGGACTGTGAACTGCTCCAATGGTGCCTTCACATGTCGATGGACTTTTGTGAGCTGGCATGCGATGCATGTTTTGACCCAGTCGCGAATGTCCTTCTTCATGCCATGCCAGACAAATTTTTCTGTCACCAGACGCTGTGATGGCTTCCGGCCTGGGTGTGACAAGCCATGTATGACATCGAAAACCTTCCGTCTCCACATCTTGGGTGCCAGAGGACGGGGCTGGCCAGTAGAGACATCGCATAGCAGTGTCGTACCCTTATCGTCAAAAGGGACATCCACCAACCGAAGCCCTGTAGTCGCCGTCCGAAAGGCCTGAATGTCAGGGTCTGCATCTTGGTCCACAGCCATGCGGGCATAATCGATGCCGAGGTGGACGGTGCTTGTGAAGGTGCGAGAAAGGCAGTCAGCCACGACGTTCTGCTTTCCTGCTACATGTTGTATGTCTGTAGTAAATTCAGAAACGTAGGAGAGATGACGCTGTTGCCTGGCTGACCATGGCTCCGACAGTTTAGACATGACAAAAGTTAAAGGCTTGTGGTCTACAAAAGCAGTGAATGGTCGAGCCTCTAGGAGGAAACGGAAATGTCTGACTGCCAGGTAAAGGGCTAGTAGCTCACGGTCGAACGTGCTGTATTTCTGCTCACTAGCACGGAGCTGCCGGCTAAAAAAAGCGAGAGGCTGCCAAACCCCGTCAATCTGCTGCTCTAAAACAGCACCAACTGCGCGGTCTGAGGCATCAGATGTCAAGGCAATGGGGGCATCTGGCACTGGATGTGCTAGCATGGTTGCATTTGCAAGAGCTTCCTTGGTGGCAGAGAATGATCCTGACATTTCACTGGACCAGTCAACAATGTGCTTGGGAGGCTTGCCCTTGAGGGCCCCATACAGGGGTCGCATGAGGCAGGCTGCTTGTGGAATAAAGCGATGATAAAAATTCACCATACCCAGGAACTCCTGTAGGGCCTTCACTGTTGTGGGGCGTGGGAACTGCAGCACCGCCTTCACCTTTAAGGGCAGTGGGGTTGCACCGGCAGAAGTGATGTGATGGCCGAGAAAATCAATGGAGGGCACCCCAAACTGGCATTTTGCTGGATTGACAATCAAGCCGTGCTGCTGCAATTGAGCAAAAAGGAGGCGGAGGTGTGACATGTGTTCTGCCTTGGATGTACTGGCCACCAGGATATCATCAAGGTAAACAAAAAGAAAAGGCAGATCACGCAACACTGAGTCCATCAACCGCTGAAAGGTTTGGGCGGCATTCTTCAGGCCGAAAGGCATTCGTAAATATTCAAAGAGGCCAAACGGTGTGATGACTGCCGTTTTGGTGATGTCTTGAGGATGGACTGGCACTTGGTGATATCCTCGAATGAGATCCACCTTTGAAAAAATAACTGCTCCTGCCAGGTGGGCTGAGAAATCCTGAATGTAGGGAACTGGATACCGGTCAGGCGTAGTGGCATCATTAAGCCGCCGGTAATCACCACACGGGCGCCAGCCTCCATTGGCCTTGGGAACCAGGTGCAAAGGCGAGGCCCAGGGACTGTCAGACCTACGAATGATGCCCAGTCTCTCCATGGAGCTGAACTCCTCCTTTGCTATCGCCAACTTTTGTGGGTCCAGCCGGCGGGCTCGAGCATGCACAGGCGGACCACTGGTAGGTATGAAGTGTGTCACATTGTGTTTTATGGAGCCAGCCAAAAACGTTGGCGTTGTGATGTCTGAAAACTCCAGCAGGAGTTGGGCGACATCATCAGCCGGTGAAAGGAGAGCGGCCAGTCTTGTCGATGTAGCGGTGGTGTGCTCACAAGCCAGTGAGCAGAAGGTCTCAGCGTTGACAAGCTGACGGTTACCCACATCCACCAGCAGCCCATTAGCACAAAGAAAATCAGCACCCAGGAGCGGGGTGGACACCTTCGCCAACACAAAGTCCCAAGAGAAACGTTGTCCAGCAAAGCACAGTGTTAAGGGGCGTGTGCCAAACGTGGGGATGGGGGTGCCATTAGCTGCTTCAAGGTTGGGGCCCAGTTTGGCTGCTCGGATATCCAAGGCTGACGCCGGCAGAATGCTGACCTGAGCTCCAGTGTCACAAAGAAATCTGCGGCCAGATATAGAGTCAGTAATGAACAGCAATCCGCTGGAAGGGCCGACACTCAGGGCTGCTAACGAGTGGCGGCCAACGCGTTTCCCGACCAGCTACAAGGTGGCAGGCACTTCTTTGCTTTGTTGCCGAACTTGCCGTGATAGAAGCAGAGACTTGACTTCTCACGGCGGGCCACAGCGCTGGCGGAGACAGAGTGTGTGTGCGGTTGATGCATGCATTCCTCCCAGGCAGTGCTGGTGTTGGTAAGGGGCGTGACTGAAACAGTCTTTCTCCCAGCTGAAAAAAAAACATCAGCTTCTTTAGCCAATTCACGAAGGTTTGCCTTTACAGAACTGGCTAAAGGCAAACGAATCTGGTCTGGGAGTTGCTGCAAAAAAAGCTCTTTAAAAAGGAAACATGGTTGATGATTGCCAAGCAGAGCCAGCATATGGTCCATTAACTCAGAGGGCTTTGAGTCTCCAAGCCCAGGGAGAGATAGGAGCTGCCGGGCTCTTTCTGGTTCTGACAATCCAAAAATTCCTTTCAGGTGCCCTTTAAGAGTGGTATATTTGTCCCTGGCTGGTGGGTTTTCTATCAGGTTTATCACCCGTGCGGCAGTTGAACCCTTCAGAGATGCCACCACATAGTAATACTTTGTGTCTTCTGCAGTTATATCCCTGATGGCAAACTGAGCTTCAGCTTGCACAAACCAAGCACTAACATTTTGCTCCCAAAACTCAGGCAATTTGAGAGCAACTGCATTAGCCATGTTCAAAAAAGTTTCAGAAAAACGTCCAAAAAACTCACTTGTCAGGGTCACCAATGTAGTTGTTGGTTTGAGGGATATGAAGAAGGACTAGGAGCACATGGTTAATGTGTAAACAAGAGCTGTGTTTATTGCACACTCTGCATTCACTTCCTCATTCACACTTCCTGGTCGCCTTAAATACACCTCATCACCCTGCTAAGGCACCTGGGTAATGTAGTGAATTCGCCCTGATCACTCAGTGGGTGTCTAGTCACCACACATAATGTGTAAACAAGAGCTGTGTTTATTGCACACTCTGCATTCACTTCCTCATTCACACTTCCTGGTCGCCTTAAATACACCTCATCACCCTGCTAAGGCACCTGGGTAATGTAGTGAATTCGCCCTGATCACTCAGTGGGTGTCTAGTCACCACACAGGTCCCCCCCAGAATTCACAAACACTGACTTCCCATAACGTGCCGGAGCTCGGAGGACTCGTCCAAAGCGATTACGGGACTCCGGAACTTGGGCTGGACGGAAATCTCTTGGCTGCTGACAGCCTGGCCCGGAACCACTGGGAGGTTTTTTTGTTGTGCTTGTAGGAGGGCGGCCACGACGTGGTGGACGGGCCACCTCCACAGCCCGTTCTCCATCTAGATGAGCTGTCTTCAGGCGGTCCACTGAGATATGCTCCATACTTCCCCCTATGTCAATGATAAAGGTCTTGTCGCCTGTCTCCACAACTCTGTAGGGGCCATCGTAAGGCGGCTGTAGAGGGTTCCTATGTGCGTCGTGGCGGATGAACACATATCTTGCTGATTGGAGATCCAGAGGGACATGGATACGTGGCAGGCTGTGATTTGAAGTAGGGGTCGGCATAAAGGCACTTGCCTTGTCCCATAGATTACGAAGTTGTTCTGGTGCAGACCAGGGAACGTTAACAGAGGGGAAAAAATCACCCGGTACTCTAAGGGCCTGGCCATAAACAAGCTCTGCCGAAGAAGAGAGGAGGTCCTCCTTAGGTACAGTACGAAGTCCCAGCATCACCCAGGGTAGCCTGTCGATCCAGCTATTGCCCTGGAGGTCCACTTTCAGGGCTGCTTTCATGGAACGGTGAAATCGCTCACACAGGCCATTGGCCTGGGGATGATATGCTGCAGTCCGATGGAGTGAAATACCCAACTGTTGGGTGATAGAGGTCCACAATTGTGAGGTGAATTGTGGTCCCCGGTCTGAGGAGAGGTCAGAGGGAACCCCGAACCGGGCGATCCAAGTACCAATGAATCCGCGGGCCACCTCAGCTGTCGTTGTTCCCGACAGTGGAACCACCTCTGGCCACCGTGTCGTTCTGTCCACCATTGTCAAGAGATGGGTGAACCCTCCAGAAGGAGGAAGAGGTCCAACTAAATCCACGTTGATGTGGTCAAAGCGCCTTTCTGGGACTGTGAACTGCTCCAATGGTGCCTTCACATGTCGATGGACTTTTGTGAGCTGGCATGCGATGCATGTTTTGACCCAGTCGCGAATGTCCTTCTTCATGCCATGCCAGACAAATTTTTCTGTCACCAGACGCTGTGATGGCTTCCGGCCTGGGTGTGACAAGCCATGTATGACATCGAAAACCTTCCGTCTCCACATCTTGGGTGCCAGAGGACGGGGCTGGCCAGTAGAGACATCGCATAGCAGTGTCGTACCCTTATCGTCAAAAGGGACATCCACCAACCGAAGCCCTGTAGTCGCCGTCCGAAAGGCCTGAATGTCAGGGTCTGCATCTTGGTCCACAGCCATGCGGGCATAATCGATGCCGAGGTGGACGGTGCTTGTGAAGGTGCGAGAAAGGCAGTCAGCCACGACGTTCTGCTTTCCTGCTACATGTTGTATGTCTGTAGTAAATTCAGAAACGTAGGAGAGATGACGCTGTTGCCTGGCTGACCATGGCTCCGACAGTTTAGACATGACAAAAGTTAAAGGCTTGTGGTCTACAAAAGCAGTGAATGGTCGAGCCTCTAGGAGGAAACGGAAATGTCTGACTGCCAGGTAAAGGGCTAGTAGCTCACGGTCGAACGTGCTGTATTTCTGCTCACTAGCACGGAGCTGCCGGCTAAAAAAAGCGAGAGGCTGCCAAACCCCGTCAATCTGCTGCTCTAAAACAGCACCAACTGCGCGGTCTAAGGCATCAGATGTCAAGGCAATGGGGGCATCTGGCACTGGATGTGCTAGCATGGTTGCATTTGCAAGAGCTTCCTTGGTGGCAGAGAATGATCCTGACATTTCACTGGACCAGTCAACAATGTGCTTGGGAGGCTTGCCCTTGAGGGCCCCATACAGGGGTCGCATGAGGCAGGCTGCTTGTGGAATAAAGCGATGATAAAAATTCACCATACCCAGGAACTCCTGTAGGGCCTTCACTGTTGTGGGGCGTGGGAACTGCAGCACCGCCTTCACCTTTAAGGGCAGTGGGGTTGCACCGGCAGAAGTGATGTGATGGCCGAGAAAATCAATGGAGGGCACCCCAAACTGGCATTTTGCTGGATTGACAATCAAGCCGTGCTGCTGCAATTGAGCAAAAAGGAGGCGGAGGTGTGACATGTGTTCTGCCTTGGATGTACTGGCCACCAGGATATCATCAAGGTAAACAAAAAGAAAAGGCAGATCACGCAACACTGAGTCCATCAACCGCTGAAAGGTTTGGGCGGCATTCTTCAGGCCGAAAGGCATTCGTAAATATTCAAAGAGGCCAAACGGTGTGATGACTGCCGTTTTGGTGATGTCTTGAGGATGGACTGGCACTTGGTGATATCCTCGAATGAGATCCACCTTTGAAAAAATAACTGCTCCTGCCAGGTGGGCTGAGAAATCCTGAATGTAGGGAACTGGATACCGGTCAGGCGTAGTGGCATCATTAAGCCGCCGGTAATCACCACACGGGCGCCAGCCTCCATTGGCCTTGGGAACCAGGTGCAAAGGCGAGGCCCAGGGACTGTCAGACCTACGAATGATGCCCAGTCTCTCCATGGAGCTGAACTCCTCCTTTGCTATCGCCAACTTTTGTGGGTCCAGCCGGCGGGCTCGAGCATGCACAGGCGGACCACTGGTAGGTATGAAGTGTGTCACATTGTGTTTTATGGAGCCAGCCAAAAACGTTGGCGTTGTGATGTCTGAAAACTCCAGCAGGAGTTGGGCGACATCATCAGCCGGTGAAAGGAGAGCGGCCAGTCTTGTCGATGTAGCGGTGGTGTGCTCACAAGCCAGTGAGCAGAAGGTCTCAGCGTTGACAAGCTGACGGTTACCCACATCCACCAGCAGCCCATTAGCACAAAGAAAATCAGCACCCAGGAGCGGGGTGGACACCTTCGCCAACACAAAGTCCCAAGAGAAACGTTGTCCAGCAAAGCACAGTGTTAAGGGGCGTGTGCCAAACGTGGGGATGGGGGTGCCATTAGCTGCTTCAAGGTTGGGGCCCAGTTTGGCTGCTCGGATATCCAAGGCTGACGCCGGCAGAATGCTGACCTGAGCTCCAGTGTCACAAAGAAATCTGCGGCCAGATATAGAGTCAGTAATGAACAGCAATCCGCTGGAAGGGCCGACACTCAGGGCTGCTAACGAGTGGCGGCCAACGCGTTTCCCGACCAGCTACAAGGTGGCAGGCACTTCTTTGCTTTGTTGCTGTTATGACACGGGGGCGAGGGAGCTCAAGGACACGACACCGGAGGCAGAATAGAGTGTTAGCCCCGTAGGGTATTTATTTACAGTGCAGGTGGGTGGAAACACAGATGATGAGTCCGGAGGTTTCAGCCTGGCGGGCTGGGGGTTTCAACCTGGCGGGATGGCGGTAGTGGTTGGCATGGGCTGTGGAGGAACAGGAAAGCAGGGTAAGTCTCCACGGTAGGCCAGTACATAAGATATCAACGAATCATAAGAATAGGCACAAGAGTAAAGTTCATAACTAATCACAGAGGATACTTGCCAGGTCATTCTTAGGGAAGAACTGACGGTGATTGAAGGGAGTCCAGGGTAGATGTAGCCAGAGGGTTAATTGGGAGTGGAGACAGGTGTGTTGGTTTGACTGTGGCTGGATAACCCTCCAATCACCGGGAACGAGCTTCACCTGCGGCGGAGAGCACGCTGTGCTCGAGTTGTGGGGGCGGGTGCTCGAGCCGTGGGGGCGGGGGAGGGCGTGTGTGACGGCCCAGCCGTAACAGGACCCCCCCCCGAGGGGGAGCCTCCTGGCGACCGGCCCGGAGCCTCCGGGTGGGCCCGATAGAAGTCCCTGAGGAGGACTGGGGACATGATCTGGGACCGGGGAATCCAGCTCCGTTCCTCTGGGCCATATCCTTCCCAGTCCACCAGGTACTGGAAACCCCGGCCACAGCGACGAGCCCTGAGGAGCCTCCTTACCGCCCACTGGGGGTGGCCATCCACCAACTGAGGAGGGGGCGGCGCAGGGGCTGGTGGCATCAGGTCGCTGGCGACATGGGGCTTAACCCGGGAGACGTGGAACACCGGGTGGATCCGACGGAGGGAGTGAGGGAGGACCAGCCGGATGGCAGCGGGGTTGATGACCCGGTCGATGGCGTAGGGGCCGATGTACCTCGACGCCAACTTCCGGGAGGGGACATTGAGGGGGAGATCCGCCGTGGAGAGCCAGACCCTCTGGCCCACCTGGTACACCGGAGCTGGAGTGCGACGACGGTTGGCGCTTCGGGTAGTTCGGGCGGTGGCCCGAAGCAAGGCCGAGCGTACGGAGGTCCAGACCCGACGACAGCGAAGGAGGTGTGCCTGGACTGATGGTACCGACGCCTCGCCCTCCTGGGTAGAAAGCAGGGGTGGCTGGTACCCCAAGGAGCACTCGAAGGGGGACCGGCCGGTGGCTTCATTCACCATGGCGTTCAGGGAGTACTCCACCCAGGGTAGGTCCTTGCTCCAGGAGGATGGATGGAGGGAGGACATGCAGCGGAGTGCCGACTCCAGGCTCTGGTTGGCTCTCTCCGCCTGCCCATTGGTCTGGGGATGGTAGCCGGAGGAGAGGCTGGTCGTGGCCCCAATCCCAGAACAGAAGGCCTGCCACACCTTGGATGTGAACTGGGGGCCACGGTCGGAAACCACATCCTGGGGAAGCCCGTAAAGCCGGAAGACGTGGGTGGTGAGTAGCTCCGCCGTCTCCGCCGAGGTCGGTAGCTTTGCCAGAGCTACCAACCGCACGGACTTGGAGAAGCGGTCCACGATGGTGAGGATGACCGTGTTGCCTAGGGACGGGGGAAGGCCGGTCACGAAGTCCATGGCGAGGTGGGACCACGGTCGACCGGGCACGGGTAGAGGCCGCAGCAGTCCTGAAGGCGGCCGGTGGGATGCCTTGCTGCGAGCGCAGGTAGGGCAGGCCGAGACGAACTCCCTGACGTTCGCGGCCATGGTGGACCACCAGAACCGCCGGCGCAGGAAGGACAGTGTGCGTAGGGCCCCAGGATGGCAGGCGAAGCGGCTGGCGTGGCCCCACTGCATCACCTTGGTCCTGACGGCGTCCGGGACGAAGAGACGGCCGGGGGACCCCGGTCGGGGATCTGGCTGGGTGCGCTGTGCAGCTCTGACCACCGCCTCGATCTCCAGGGTGACCACTCCAACGACCCGGGAGGATGGAACGATGGTGTCCGGAGTGGTGGGTTCCTCCTCTGCGGCATGGAGCCGAGAAAGGGAGTCAGCCTTGGCGTTCAGGGAGCCCGGACGGAACGTGAGGTGAAAGTTAAACCGCCCGAGGAACAGGGCCCAGCGTGCCTGACGGGAGTTCAACCGCCTGGCCGACTTGATGTAGGTTAGGTTCTTGTGGTCCGACCAGACGGTGAAGGGGTGCTCCGCGCCCTCCAGCCAGTGCCGCCACTCGTGGAACGCCTCCACCACCGCCAGCAGCTCGCGGTTCCCGATGTCGTAGTTGGCCTCGGCGGAGGTATAACGGCGGGAGTAGAAGGCGCAGGGGTGCACGGTCTGGTCCTCCGATCGTTGAGAGAGCACGCCACCGACGCCCGTGTCTGAGGCGTCCACCTCCACAATGAAGGGCCTAGAGGGGTCTGGGTTGATTAGGACCGGCGCCGAGGTGAAGAGCCTCTTCAGGTCACTGAAGGCAGCGCTGGCTGCTGGTGTCCACGTGAACTGGCGCAGGGGGGAGGTGAGGGCAGTGAGGGGGGCTGCTACCCGGCTGAAGTCCCGGATGAATCGCCGGTAGAAGTTGGCAAAGCCGAGGAATGACTGCAGCTGTTTCCGGGTGGTAGGTTGGCCCCACTCGACGACGGCCCGAGTCTTCTTGGGGTCAGGGCGAGTCAACCCACCCTCCACGATGAGCCCCAGGAATTCCACAGAGTGAGTGTGGAACGAGCACTTCTCAGCCTTAATAAAAAGGCGATTCTCCAGTAGGCGCTGGAGGACTAGGCGGACATGTTGGACATGCTCCTCAGGGTTCCTGGAGAATACTAGGATGTCATCCAGGTAGAGGACGACAAAGATGTCCAGCATGTCCCTGAGGACGTCGTTCATGAGGGCCTGAAAGACGGAGGGGGCGTTAGTGAGACCAAAGGGCATGACAAGGTACTCATAGTGGCCACGGGGGGTCTTGAACGCCGTCTTCCACTCGTCACCCTCACGAATCCGGACCAGATGGTAGGCGTTCCGGAGGTCCAGCTTAGTGAAGATGGTGGCCCCAAGGAGGGGCTCAAAGTTGGAGCTCATGAGGGGGAGAGGATAGGTGTTCCGGACGGTGATGGCATTGAGCTCACGGTAGTCAATGCATGGCCTGAGGGTTCCATCCTTCTTCTTCACGAAGAAAAACCCCGCTGCCACCGGGGAGTGTGATGGACGGATGAGCCCCTCAGCCAGACAGTCGGAGATGTAGGTGTCCATGGCTGCCTTCTCCGGGGGGGCAAGGTTGTAGAGGCGACTGACCGGAAGTTTGTTGCCAGGGCGGAGCTCGACGGCACAGTCGTAGGGCCGGTGAGGCGGCAGGGTGCGAGCACGCTCCTTGCTGAAGGCCTCTCCGAGGTCGTGGTAGACCTCTGGGATGGAGGAGAGGTCAGGGGGAGCCGGAGGCGGTCGCAGAGGCGATGTGGGGGTATGGGCGGCACGGAGGCACCGGGCGTAGCATGCGGTACTCCAGCTCAGGATACGTCCCTCACCATAGCTGACATGGGGAATGTGGAGCTCGAGCCACGGTCGTCCCAGGATGAGCGGGGACTGGGGGGTCTTGAGGATGTAAAACCGGATCTCCTCCACATGGTTCCCAGAGACGGTCAAGGAGAGGGGTGTAGAGCGGTGGGTGAGAGGCCCCAGGCTGTGTCCGTCTAGGGCTGAGACGGAGAGGGGGGTCTCGAGGGCAACGAGGGGAACGGCAGCTGAGCGGGCCAGCTGGGCGTCCATAAAGTTCTCGTCTGCTCCCGAGTCAATAATGGCCTCGACCGTGAGGTTCTGCCCCTGCCAGGAGAGGGTGACAGAGAACCTGGCTGGGCTGGTGGTAGGTGGGGATTGAGAGACATGGCTCACCCGGATTCCCCCTTCGGGTGAGCCTGCCCCTTTTGATAGGGACGGGCAGGTGTCACGGAGGTGTCCCTTCTCTCCACAGTAGAGGCACAGGCCCTGGGCCCTTCTCCTCTCCTTCTCCGCCGTGGTGAGGCGGGCTCGACCAAGCTGCATCGGCTCCTCGCCAGTGCATGGGGTGTAGGTCGACTCCCGTGCGGAGGAGGGGTTGGCTGTGACGATAGGGTCCTGGGGGCGTGGCGAGCTGGTCTGGTAGCGCCCTCTCTCTCTCCGACGCTCCCGGGAGCGCTCGTCAACGTCGATGGCTAGGGCCACTAGTTCGTCCAGGGCGGCGGGTCTGTCCCGGACGAGCTCGTCCTTGATGGCCTCACTCAGCCCCTGGCGGAAAGCAGATCGCAGTGCCCTGTCATTCCATCCGCTTCCGGCTGCCAGGGTGCGAAACTCGGTAGAGTAGGCCGCCGCGGTCCGGTTCCCCTGGTGGAGTGACATCAGTCGCGCCCCGACCTCCTGTCCTGCAGTGGGGTGGTCGAAAACCCTCTTGAACTCCGTGAGGAAGGTAGCGTAGTCACCGAACAGGTCAGGGCGGGCGCAGAGGGTGGCCTGGACCCAATTCAGGGCGTCGCCGGTGGTGAGGTTGGTGATGAACGCCACCCGGGCTGCCGGCGACCAGAACTGGCTGGGCTGATGCGAGAACACCAGCTCGCACTGGAGGATGAAGCCTCGGAACTGGGCGAAGGCTCCGTCGAAGGGGCGGGGGCTGGCTAGGTGGGGCTCCCGTGGCTGTCCAGTAGGTGGTGCCGGTAGCTGGGCAGGGTCAGGGAGAGCAGGGGGGGGGGCAACGGCTGCGAGCGCGGCCACCTGTGCTGTAAGCGCTTGGGTCGTAGAGATGAGGTGCTGCAGCTGGGTGGCGCGGTGCTCCTGGTTAGCCTCCTGGGTTGTCATGCGAGTGTTCAGGGCCTGGCACGCTGTAGCGGCCGCCTGGAGGAGGTGAGTGTGTTCGTCGAGGATCTGGATAGCCGTCGGACCGGATCCAGGGGTGGGAGATGGTGCCCGGTCCTTCGTGTCGTCTGAGCCCAATTGCATGGTCAGTTCTTCTGTTATGACACGGGGGCGAGGGAGCTCAAGGACACGACACCGGAGGCAGAATAGAGTGTTAGCCCCGTAGGGTATTTATTTACAGTGCAGGTGGGTGGAAACACAGATGATGAGTCCGGAGGTTTCAGCCTGGCGGGCTGGGGGTTTCAACCTGGCGGGATGGCGGTAGTGGTTGGCATGGGCTGTGGAGGAACAGGAAAGCAGGGTAAGTCTCCACGGTAGGCCAGTACATAAGATATCAACGAATCATAAGAATAGGCACAAGAGTAAAGTTCATAACTAATCACAGAGGATACTTGCCAGGTCATTCTTAGGGAAGAA
>NC_137675.1:22594220-22601720 GCF_963989245.1 Nansenia antarctica
TCTGTGTGTGTGCAACTCAAAACAGTGTCTCATGTAAGATGGCATCACATATCAACGACAGTCAGTTCAGAGGTGCTGGAGTCCCCTTATCAACAGGGTCCAGGGAGGTAGAGGAGAGGGAGAGGCGGGAGTGAAGGAAAGAGAGGAGAGGGAGGGACTAAACAATGCCATATTTGGCCAGGTCGCTGAGCTCCATGTCACCGAAGGCTTCCCATGGGCACACCACTGTGATGTCAGTGCCAAGACCCTCCATGCCGGGAATGTCGTCCCCGAATCTGATTGGAGGAGAGAAGAGAAGAGGAAAATGTCCATGAGTACAAGAGGTAGAGAGACATGAAACCAAGTCCTTACATACATGTGTCACAATATGGTTAGAAGTATTACAGCATACTGAAATAGTTTGATAGTTGTTGTCGTAGTAGTGTAGAAGAGTTTCTCAGTGTGTGCAAAGTCCTATTCTTCCAGCTGCTTGCTTACCCCTTCTGGCCAGGCTTGGGGGCCTTGCTCTTGAAGGTGCGGGTAGTCCTCTGCTTGAACTTGGGGGGTGCCTTCTTGTCAGCGGGACATGCGACGTCTGCCATTTCGATTGGTTACTGAAAGAAGAGAGAGAGAGGGAGAGAAGGGGGAGAGGGTTAGTGGGGAAGCCATGATTTGCTCTCATACAGATGAATGAACAGCAGGTGAGTCAGACATCAAGTTGTTGCAAACAGTCGCCGCGCAATTCGAGTTGCTCAAAAGAAAAAAGCTGAACAATAAGTCATGCATTAGTATTGTTCTGAGTCTTCCCTATCTATTTGCCTTCTTATTCTGCTCTCCTCTCCTCCCTTCCCTCCCCTCCCCTCTCCTCTCCTCCCCTCCCCTCCCCTCCCCTCTCCTCCCCTCCCCTCCCCTCCCCTCTCCTCCCTTCCCTTCCCTCCTCCCCTCCCCTCCCCTCCCCTCCCCTCTCCTCCCCTCTCCTCTCCTCTCCCTTGCTACCTCCTTACCTTCCCTCTCTATTTGCCCCCCCACTTCACATCTCTCACATCTCCTAATCTCCCTCACCCCTCTGAGTGATAATCTGCCCAGATTATAACAAATAAAACCAAATCCCTGATCTTAATCAGACCCTATGTTAGACCCTCTGGTCTGAAATAGCCTTGTCTTTGTCTATATTTAAACTCTCAACAGGATTAGACTGGGCCTAGTAGGCACATCATGTTCAACTAATGACCAAAATACAAACAAAGCTTTCTGTTACCTTATTCCTTAGCTCAGTTCAGTCTTTACACGATTAACTAACTAAAGCCATGGAATTAGGAGACCTGGTTCTATAGTAAACCTTTAACTAACCAATTGAGCTTTCGTACACAGGAGCACAATCAAATGCTTCTGAGCTTGCACTTCACACTGATATATATATTAGCTTGTTCGCTGCTCATGCCTATGGCTTTGACCACATAGTAAATACAAAACAGTTTCACCAGCCTAGAGTAGCAAGGTCAACAGAGAGATGCTTCCATTCTACTGGGCAGGTGATCTGCCTCACCTGTTGATCAGATCAACAACCAAACACTGACACTGGATTCTCTCTAGCACTCTCCTTCCACAGCCAATCTACCCGAATACTATTTCTTTGTCTATTAAAAAAAAAACGTCACTATTTTAGGATGAGTACCTTTCATGACCACCAGTGAGGATGTGTGCACATGTATGCATGTGTCACCGCTATTCTGTGTATCTATACTCTCAGGTGTTTGAGCTGTGCTGTGCAATTGTGCAAACCTCTTCTACTCTCCTTCCTTTCCTCCACCTTACAAGTTCACATAGAGTGAGTATGTGTGTGTTCTCTGTCTATGTATTGAATGAAATGCTCCACTACACAAGCCAAGAAGTACTTTCAATCTTATCCTACTATGCCAGTATCTTAATTTTGTCACCTCTAACAGTGAAATCGTTCTCAAGTGAACTCTATACAAGTCTACATTCCAATCAGGGCAGGTCCTTTCCCAGGCTGCAGTACCACTAGCAAGCCCATTGACTGCTATTCAGTAAGAGACCAGCAATACAATTCCGTCTCTGCAAGTGTACTCCATTAAGCATTGTAATCTCCCTGTCTTCAAGTACCATAGCATCCAAATGGGTTCTCTGTGCCCACGGTAATGAAGGCCAATGGTAGAAGTGGAAGCCCATTCTCAAAGTTCAAAGAGTTGTTGATTCGTCTTACCTGTCTTTCGATCCGAGATCAAAGATGCAAAACAAAGATGAGTCAAGCTCTTCTCTTTCTTTCTGCTGGTTCTCTGCTTCTTTTCTTTCTTTCTGGCTGTCCTCCTCTTTTATACTCCTCCAGGCTAATCCCCTCCGTGACCCCCAAGCCTCTACACATAGATAAAGTGAGGGATCAAAAGACTGAAGAGGTGTATTTTAAGAGAGACTTATGGAGGAGTTTGTTTGCGTGTGTTTTTGTGGACATCGAGGCACAGCATGTGCTGTTTAAGTTGTTGACAGTGTGTCAGCATTTAGTTTGTTGTCATACGGATTAGAGATGTTCAGGCCCAATTAGGAGCAAAGTCTGTGAACGTTGCTGTGTTGCTACAGCAGATCAGATCGTATGAGGGCCAGAATGGGAATTTATCCATGACACTGTTTCCATGGGAACGACTCACAGGGCACTGCATATTAGATGATTAGGGAGATGTTTCTATTCCTTAAGTCCACGGCCCTAGACCTCAAAGCGAATTTGTGATTATGTAAACATGATACATATATTTCCATAGAAAAGTAGTGAACCACTGTGCCTGTTACTGCAATTTGAGTAGGTCATGATTTAGTTGGGCTATAACCTGTATCATACATTCTTTATTTGTTAAAACAGTGCTTCCATAGCAGGGTTGGTGTCAATTTGGTTTAGATTCAATCAATTCAGGAAGTAAAGTGAAGAACTAATTCAAAGATGAAAGAATATTCATTGGAAATAAACAGATTAAACAGATTAAACATTAAACAGATAGTCATCTGCGTTGTGTATTCCAATAATGTTTTTGCCTTGTATAAAGCATTCAGTTGAGCAACATTCTATTGCTGTCATAAGTAAAGTAGAAGTTTCTAGAAGGGATAAGAGGGCTCTCCCACCTACGCCTGGCCACTCCTTTATAGGTCAACCCTTTTTATTCTATGCAGCTAGCCCACAAGGGCAAACCCTTACACTCCCACACACCTGACATCAGCTTCTTAAAACATTAGCAAATGTGACTGCAGCTGTTGAAAGCGGGAACAAGTCGGCAACCAATCCAAATGTTGTCCAATACAAATAAAGAACATCAATTCTAATTTCTAAAATATCTAACATAACATTGCATAACACGGCTTTTGGTCTCTACGTTACATTATCTACATATTGACATCCTTGTGAAGATCGATGACTGACTCTCAGAATTGTACCACATGGGTGAGGATGAGCTAGCCTGCCGACACCAGTTGTGTGTTCTAGACGTCCTTCACTAAGAGGGTTACATGTTGTATAACTTGTGTTTATCATGAAAACTGTGACCAATTTAACTCTTGCCGTAACTGTCTTGTAATCCCTAATCCTGAGCCAAGATTTTCCTTAATTTTAAAATCCCAACCCTTTGCCATGTCTCACTGTTAATAACTCCAAACGGAGTACTCTGTGTGTCTTTGTTATCTATAGATCAGCAATTACCCCTAATGAACTCTAAACGGCTGCGCTGGCAAGTCCAGGGCCTGGGAACCGAATTGTTGTGGGATACTTAATTTGACTGACAGGCCACATGGACAACATAATTTACAATAAAGCCAGTACAATCTACTGTAAAATAAATAATTAATAAGTTATTGATGAATAGATTAAATAAAGTTTATTCAAATCATAAAATATTAGTTTGTTCATTACTTAACCAGTTACAATATTGAGTTTGTTGAATTTGTTCGCCACCATACGGCAAATCATCATGCTATGCAATTTATACTTTTTATGCTATTTATAACAAACACTTTGCCTTCATGTAATTACTGTTGGGGTCAATTCAACCTAATTAGTAGTCAATTTAGGAATTTCAAATAAGTAAAACTTGAACTTGCTTACTTCATATCTTCCCCCGTCAGGTGGCTTTCATTAAAACCAGCCATGTCACACCTGACACCTATCTCTATAGAGATACTTACCTCAAGACAGAACTTAAGCCCTTTTTTAAAAATTATTTTTTAGCATCAATTCTAATTTCTAAAATGTCTAACATAACATTGTATGGCTTTTGGTCTCTACATTATGTAATCCCTGTCAAGGTCAATGACGGATTCTCAGAATTGTACCACATGAAAAAAAAACAGCCATGTCATGGTCTCACTTTACCACCTGCCACCTATCTCTATGGAGATACTTATCTCACCACAGAACACAGAGCCCAGAGGGATTAGATAACCACAGTCAAGATAGTCTAACATAGTTTCCCTCTTTCATCATCTATCCATCCTGTCATCCACACATCCACCTTCTGCTTGTTTCACTCAGGGATTCTTTAAGCTCATGCTTAGGGATGCTTCAAGCTTAGTCGGCACAAATCATCTGTTTATCTTCTCTCACTTTCTGTTTATCTTCTCTCACTCTCACACTTTCCTTTTGACATTCACCTTCCTTCCATCCCTTATGAGTCCCCGACACATTCATTCACAAGGAGCTAGAAGATTCCAGAATGTAATACGATCCTTTTTATGTAAATGTATGTAGATGTAAGTAAACATCTTCTATGGTCTCTCTCTCTCTCTCTCTCTCTCTCTCTCTCTCTCTCTCTCTCTCTCTCTCTCTCTCTCTCTCTCTCTCTCTCTCTCTCTCTCTCTCATTTCATTAATTTTATTTATTTAACCAATATAGTTCACTAATTCACAATTCTTACACATTTTCAGGGATTTCTGGGACTCACTCTGGCCTCTGGTTTCTGGCATGTTTGGCATGTTAAGATTTTACAGAGTGTCTTTTAAAACACCCCAGAGCTTTTACAGCCAAAGTCTACATGCAATTAGTGCCTTTACGCATTCCACTGATTTAAAGACTCCAAAGAGAGACCTAGTCCACCATGAGACTGAGGTTGAGAGGAAACTGTAAATGCATCAGACTGTGAAGTTTTGTTGGACGATGAAAAGGCATGGGGTGGTGAGTCAAGTGGGCATACGTAACATTTCAGAAAGGCTAGACATTGAATAGGACAGGACAGGACGTACCAGAACAGAACCAAATAGAGCGAAAGAAGAGATGAAAAAAGAGAGTTCGAAATCGGAGGACAGGCTCATTACAATGATTTCTGCCTCCACCAGCCTTCCCTAGATAGATCATTGTAGATTGTAGACACTCAGGGTCTTGTTGGTGAGATATCTTCTTGTCGGTAGTGCTAGTCTATGAATGATCCCCAGGACCCAGTATTGTAAAACTTTTAATCTAGATCAGAATTAACTTTTTGCTACCCAGGATCAGATCTATCTGGCAGATTCTGCGTAGTATCTCTTTAAACACTGACCAAGAGATGATATTTTTACATTTTTACATTTTTGTCATTTAGCAGACGCCTTATTCCAAAGCAACTTACAATCCTATGAAATACATTTGACTAAGTAAGTGAATCAACTATCCACTGGTCATATAGCAGGAAAAAGTCATCTATACTCAGGCCTGGGGCCATTGGCAGTTGTCGTGCTAGAAGAAGGAAGATTGTTTTTTTTGATATGTGTTCTTCTAGTAGTAACCATAGTAATGATGCAGATGTGCCCATGTACGACTTACAGACCTACAGTCTGTCTTACAGAGAAGTGTCCTGGTTTGTGCTCCTACAAAGTCCTGACCCTTGACCCCTCTGTGAGAATCCCCACCCACCCACTAATCATAATAAGTGCGAGATTTAGACTACACCACTTTAGAGTTCCTTGGAAGAGAGGGTTTAAAACAAGGAAAGAAAGATGTAATCCATTTAGAAGTCCCAGCAGGTCTAGACTGGCTGTCATTCCAAACCCTTAAATAAACCATTATATAACATTACCATGCAATGTTATTCTAACAGAAAAGTTTGTGATTGCGTAACTTTGCAGCTAAATTCTTGAGGTCAGAGTCATGTTGAGTAAATTCAAGTAAAATACTGTTCTTAGACATCGTTAAACTTGTTTTCCTGTGTGTCACTGTTTGCCGCAGTCAATCTTAAAATGTCAGACACAAATCACACCCCATCTCTCTAATGTCGTACATGAGAATGACTTATCTCTTGTAGTTTTTCAGAGAAATCACCATAGACAATTATTTCTGTAAAGTGCATGGTATTGCATTTGAATATGAAATGTGCTATAAATAAAGTCGGATTGATTGATTGATTGATTGATTGATTGATTGATTATTAGGTTGAGGACATTGGAGCGTGGGCGACTATAGGGGGACGGGTTTCAATCTGTTGATGTTGTTGTTTATGTTTACCTGTGTCTCTCTCTGTCTTGAGCTGCCATGACGTAGATGTCCCTGTCCTGGTCTAAGAGAGCTGCTCATTTTAAAACAAGTCTGTGTGTGTGTGTGTGTGTGTGTGTGTGTGTGTGTGTGTGTGTGTGTGTGTGTGTGTGTGTGTGTGTGGGAGGTGTGTGTGTGTGTGTGTGTGTGTGTGTGTGTGTGTGTGTGGTGTGTGGGAGGTGTGTGTGTGTGTGTGTGTGTGTGTGTGTGTGTGTGCGTGTGTGTGTGCGTGTGTGTGTGTGTGTGTGGTGTGTGGGAGGTGTGTGTGTGTGTGTGTGTGGGAGGTGTGTGTGTGTGTGTGTGTGTGTGTGTGTGTGTGTGTGTGTGTGTGTGGTGTGTGGGAGGTGTGTGTGTGTGTGTGTGTGTGTGTGTGTGTGTGGGAGGTGTGTTTGTGTGTGCGTGCGTGTGTGTGTGTGTGTATGTGTGTGTGTGTGTGTGTGTGTGTGTGTGTGTGGGAGGTGTGTGTGTGTGTGGGTGGTAACTGAGTTGATGGCAGTCTCTGAATCTTAAACAGATGGTCCCGTTTTCAGTTTACAATTCATTTTAGGATCCTCATTATGAACTTGAATTAAAGCATTATGAATAGAATAAGTCAAGCTAGTATTACAGTATTTTTCTATTTAAGTATCCAAATTGATTGAAAGTGAGTTTATCTGTTCTTCATATTGATAAAATCACTTACTGGGGTTTACTTCGTTGATAGGTCTCCTGACATTTTTGGGCCATTTAACATAAGATGTTAAAAATATGAACAAATTGTGTGTTGAAAGTTGTGTTTCTGAGGCCGCTTAAATGAGTAGGTTGGCTAATTCCTGAAGACATAGACAGACTGACAGCTCATCCTTGCGTGCGACCACTGGCATCAGTACAGTACCCTACTGTGCAGTGTGTCCACGTCGCCACAGGAGGGCATTTTGCATCCAACCATATGCTCATTGGTTTGATAATGACACACATATCTAATTCCCTGAGGTGGAGTTACACAAGTAAGAAATAATTAAATAGTGGCGAGAGACATTTTTTTT
>NC_137675.1:22606720-22664220 GCF_963989245.1 Nansenia antarctica
CTGTCAATCTCATGTGGTATGTGTTTTTTTCTTCTATTTTCAGGATGTGATGCAGGCAGTATCTGACCTTAAGACTGAGCTGTAGAAGTGGAGGAATGTGAACAAACCGAATGAATAAACAACTGTACATAACATTGTGGGAAAAAATTATTCTGTCACCAAATCTGTTTTCCGTCTGTTTTCTGAATCTGTACGGTGTGTGTGTGTGTGTGTGTGTGTGTGTGTGTGTGTGTGTGTGTGTGTGTGTGTGTGTGTGTGTGTGTGTGTGTGTGTGTGTGTGTGTGTGTGTGTGTGTGTGTGTGTGTGTGTGTGTGTGTGCGCGCACACATTGGTCGTTTTCTGAATCTGTACCGTGTGCGTGTGTGTGTGTGGTTATGTGCAGGACCGCCCGCGGTCGGTGACTGGACCACAGGTCATTGGCTAACCGCCGCGGGGATGTTGGCGTGTTTTGTTAGTGTCCTTGATGATCTGGTTGTCATGACCACAACTGACAGACAATACGATGACCATGACAGACCTATGACCATGACAGACATCCGAAGACTGACAGGGTCCAGAGAAAAGGAGAGGTGGAGGGATAAGTGGTGGCTGATGAGAGGAAAATAATAGATGTAATAGAAAATAAAGGAGTAGAATAGAATAGAACCGAATAGAACACTTAGAATAAAATAGAGATCAATCCCAGGAGGAGGTCGATGAGACAGACAGAGAGAGGAGTTCCAGACATGCTAAGCCGTTCAGTCAAAGCTATAATCAGAGGAATTAAAACAATCAGTGTGGCTATAAAAGATCCCCAAAATATGTCTTGATGCTCTAGAGAGTAAAATGAAAATACAAAAACACCAGAAGAGCGAGAGAAACGTTTCAGGGAAAAACCTGAACCCTAGAAAATAAAAAAATCTATATAAAAAAGAAGGGAATTTCAATGCCCAGTCTGGAATTAGGATAATTAGTAGGGTTGGAGTGCCAGTGGAGGAATCAGCCGGAATAGGGAAAACACTTCTTGGCAGATGTGGGTTTTAAGGGGGCAGGAGATATGTATAGCTAGCAATCTAAACTGTTGCATGCTAGTGTTGGTGGTTGTGTACTGCAATGAAAGTTGAGACAACATTGGAAAAGGGCCTCCACAAAAACGTGTTTATTTACATAACATTATACAGAAATATAAAGGTGATGATGTTTCCCCCTGGAAAAAGTCACTCAAATCGGCAAAAGCAACGTGTGTGTCTATCAGTCTGTACTAGAAATTGATCAAAAGTTGTTACACAACGTTGCAAACTGTGCATAATAATCTGCAACATGTTGCAATCATGAACGCGCCCCTGTTCTTCAAAGAAGGCATTTGTATGGGGATTTCCTCCTAACTACAGAGATACCTCAGAAACCAGTAGTTTGGGTGCACACGAAGCCAAGTCAAACAATTCCCAAGCCAGGCGGACAGAAACCACAGGACTGTGCACAGAAAAGATTCAGCATGTCCAGGCTCTACTTCTCACAGCACATCCTAATTGGCCGCGCCGCACGCAATTGTCAAGGTGAAAAACACTCCTCTCACGCTCCAATCAGTTTGTGTCCTAATAACCGTCAAAGGGCTCTGCGTGCGTCTTGGCTGCCAAGCGCGTTAATGGACGCGGGATTGTCGAGGTGAAAAACACTTCTCTCACGCTACAATCAGTTTGTGTCCTAATAACCGTCAAAAGGCTCTGCGTGCGTCTTGGCTGCCAAGCGCGTTAATGGACACCTCTGTCTCTGTTTCAAAGGGGCGCGCCGCGTAATGCCATCCACTGTGGTGTCGCCTTGCTGTGCCATCTGACGGATCATAGCAGGCCGGCTTCTGGAGCTCACAGCACGTTGACGGAGGATATTAGGATGCGCCGTTGGGCCTTGCAAATCACTGGATGCACTCAATTATGAAATAAGCCACACCTGTTCAAATGACTCTAGCTCCGTGGTTATAATAGCTACTGTAACAGTTGCAGATAATTAGTCAGTGTAGTATATTTTTACACACACACACATGCATGGTATAATATACCATAAAGGATGTGTTTACAAGGTGTCATAAAACCCCCTTGTCAGTAGAACAGGCCCATACCATATTGTAACCATACCATATGTATGTGTACCACAAAGGATGTGTTTACAAGGTGTCATAAAACCCCCTTGTCAGTAGAATGACAAGGGGTTTTTATGACACCTTGTAAACAGATCCTGTGTCTTAAGGGCCATAATGTTCTTGCCTCAGGAAGTGCTGTCCATATATGGGCATTGTTAGAATGACTTCCTGTGAATCTGATTTGAACTTTAACCTGGAATGACTTTAGGCCAGGTGACATCATATTGGGGTCTCCTACTCTTCACACCTGAAGCATCTATACAGTGAAGGTGATAGGCCATTGTTTACAACTGTATTTGCATTCTATTGTTTATAAATAAGGGAGTGGGCCCGAGCCTCTCGCTCTCTCTTCTCTCATCTGGACCCCTCATCTCTCTCTCTCTCTCTCTCTCTCTCTCTCTCTCTCTCTCTCTCTCTCCTCTCTCTCTCTCTCTCTCTCTCTCTCTCTCTCTCTCTCTCTCTCTCTCTCTCTCTCTCTCTCTCTCTCTCTCTCTCTTCTCTCTCTCTCTCTCTCTCTCTCTCTCTCTCTCTCTCTCTCTCTCTCTCTCTCTCTCTCTCTCTCTCTCTCTCTCTCTCTCTCTCTCTCTCTCTCTCTCTCTCTCTCTCTCTCTCTCTCTCTCTCTTCTCTCTCTCTCTCTCTCTCTCTCTCTCTCTCTCTCTCTCTCTCTCTCTCTCTCTCTGCCAGACCAGAATCCAGCTAAACCTTTTTGTACTTTAAATAAATATTGTTAACTCAGATTTGATTCTTTGATTCATTACCAACAGGAGAAATTAACTTCATCAGACAAACAGGTTCGGGGATCCTAAGCACAAGCAAAAGTATGGAAGGAGTTCCAGACTGACAGGGCCATTGTGGCTTCGTTAGTTTTTTGGTGAACAAAATGGCAGTGGCTATTAGACTCTTCTTGTGGTAAGTTCCTGAATTCAAGACGGTTTGTTTACTTTGTATAAGAAAAGTAATCTGGAGTTGTGCTTGTAATTGAGTGTGACTGACCGTGTTTCAGCACCTCTTGGTTTTTTTGCCTGCTGGTTGGAGGAATAGCCCGTTTTCCTGCACCAAAAGGTATGCCTAAATTGTTCAAATCATTCTAATTTCACCAGAATGTTATGGTCAAGCTGATTTAGCATTTTAGAGTTGCCAACGTCTGTTCCCTCTGTATATTCTGCCCTGAATGCAGCCAGAGACGGCAAAGATGCCTCTCAGGGCAGGACTGATCTCTCAGGGCAAGACTGATCTCTCAGGACAGGCAACAACCGCTGACTCCCGTTCAAGCTTCCAGCGAGGCAGAAAACGCCTCTACCAAAACCGCTACACCCCTGGAAGAGTCCAAATGGTGACGCCCCTGGCCCCTGTGCAGCACCAAGTCCAAATGGTGCCACGAAGCTCTCAGGGCAGCGTTGACCAGTGATCTGTCTGGACTGGCACCAATCGCTTCCATAAACTCTCGTTCAGGGTTCCAGGGAATCACAAAGGTCTTCGCCCAAAATCGCCACACCCCTGGAGAAGGCCAGCTTCAGTCTGGCAGTGATGTTGCCAAAGGCAGAGGTTTTCCAGTCGTCTATGAACCAAGCATGTAAGCTTACCCATAATGCTTCAGGCACTCTGCTTCAGGTGAAGGATGCTGAAAGGTAAATTTCCTGTAATGTTTGAATTCAGCATTTTAATGAAATAATTTCTGGTGCTAATCATTGATCTCTTCAACAGGTAAAAGTTGAGGTGGATTCATCCCGACGTGCAGGATTGGTAATTTGATGATTTGCATGATTTGAAGTTGTCATGACAACAGCATTTTGGTGTTGCTGACTACATGGACTTAATTTTGTCTTTTAGGTTCTGTGTTGGATTTGGCAGGAGTTGCTGCTCCTGCTCCTTTTTCAGGTGGATCCAGGACGGATTGATGGCAGCTGCTGGACTGAAAAAATCTGGTGTAGTGCTGAGGCACAAATATGTACATTTCTAGCCTGCAAACTGCGACACTTTAAATGAATGTGCAATAACACTATGTGCAATATGACAACCCTAGTCGTCTATCTGTACAGTATAGTATAGTGGATAGTGTACATAGCCTTTATTTATGTAAACCAGCTCCTTCCCTTCTTGTGTTTTTTTTTGTTTGTTTTTCTATAGCACCAGGGGAGCCACCCCTCCTAAATGTCGTTGTTTGGTACCTGTACTATAGCAATGACAATAAAGACCATTCATTCATTCAGGAACTGATCCTGGAACCAATAAATAATTTCCCTTATATGTCTAATATGTCTTTGACATATTAGGTCCCTTTTAAATACCAGCTAATGTGGGTTGTACTTCATGGGAGAATCAGAATCACTTTGTCTACATCCCAGTGTACACAAGAGTACAATCCTTTGGCTTAGGTTCCTCAACATTGGCATTGCAGCATCAAGATACAAAATCACAATAATAGAGTAAAGTAAAATAAGTAAGTAATAATTAAGTGATGGTAGTTGTACTACAGCGGAACTAGTCATACTACAATAGTCAATAGTGCAAAATGCTGTGCAAAGTACAATAAGATGAAATGCAATATGATACAGTACAAGTAGTCAAGTTGTCTGTAGTGTTCAAGTATGTTGGTATGTTTGGTAACAGATGTTTGCTTAGTGTGCAGTGTCATGTATGCCCACAACAGTTCCACATTTTAAATTTCTCAACTTTTTTTTCAAGAAGTGCTCAAACTAGCACTTTTATACAATGAATGCAGACATCAGTCATCGAGAGAAAAGGAAATGTGCAGTCATATAAACATGGAGATGTTTCCCTGTGAAAGGAAGACTCAAATGCCTTTGGAAATGCCTTTGACCTAATAGGCGTCATCTTTCTGAAGATGTTGCGTGACAAACTGGATGGAATTAACGGAAAGTTGCTCACTATTTCTCTAAAGGCATTAAGATATTGCATGTGAACTATGAGTGCCTTCAGAAATCACCCTGTCACACTACTGGATAGATTACAGGGTTTGGGTTAGTTGAATTGATATTCTTTATAATTTCTAGTAAGTTAGGAAAGTGTTATTGAAAAGAAATAAAATGATGCAGTTATATAGGTAATAAACACTAACATTAAGTTATTGATCATATTAAACGATACTTGAATGATGACTATGAATAGTGTTTTACACAATTATATGTACAATAATTCAGATTTTTGCCCCCTTACAAATATGGTTAAATCACCCTGATATAATAGATACTGTTGGGATATAGTAGGCAGTCTGAGCTTTTGGACACACCTTCATGAAGTGTAGAGCCCAGGGCTCGGTTTGGAATTAGGCATAACTAATCGATTTAATCCCAAAGCAAAACAATTAGATTTGAGGCTGCCAAAGCTAAAAAGATAAGTGGGTTAAGAACTTATTTTAAGGTCTTGATCAGGAAATCAACCACCTGAGCATAAATGGTTAGCATAATTAGCTATAATAATAGCTAACAGCTGCACCCAATTAGTCCTTCATGGGTCATTAGTGTTTGGGAATACTTTAAATGCAAACAAAAGTTTTTCAGGTATAGCAGGACTTATATTCTAACAGGGCCTTTGGTGATCTAACAGAAAAGCAAGATGATTTTACTTTTTCCTGTACTTTTTCCTCACATTTCCTTACTCTTGATTACTGATGTTCTGCATTAATTGTATACATTTCTAGTTTGATCATTTCTGAAAGTAGTACAGGCAAATGCCAAATGTGTAACTGTTGAGGGCGTGTGTGATACTGCACACCAATCACACCAATTTGGAAATACATTTCTCTAAGTTATAATCATTTAACCATCAGTCATCACAAGAAAAAGTCATCTATGCTCAGGCCAGGGGCCATCAGCAATAACAATGCTAAGAAGAATTAAGATTATTTTTGTAATTTACAGTAGAGAAACTTAAAGCAGGATAGAGGGGATGGGGAGGTCTCAGGAGGGACAGTTAATGTGTAGCCTGAAGAGATGAGTCTTAAGTCTACAGCAGAAGATAGGGAATGACTCAGTCCTGACAGCAGTGGGAAGCTTGTTCCACCAGGACAGTGAAAAGCCGTGACCGGGTAGTGAGACTGCTCCATCCATGGGCAGGTGTTTGGGGGCTGACCATTGCTTGGAGGAACGAAGCAAGATACTGTTGCTAAAACATTCCTATGAGGGAGAACTACACTGACCAACATTAGGTATTTAAAGTTAAATCTAACATTTCAAAGACACTGAGGCAAATTCAAAAAGTAAAATTATTTATTGGTTATCAGTTCATGAAAAAGTAGCAGGAGCATCAACTCCAACAGAACCTAGAAGACAAAATAAAGTAGTTAAAAAATAATAATAAGGATTTGGTTAACCATGTGGCCAAATCAAGCTTTACCTTTGCTGCATCTAGAGATGTATCCACCTCAATAGTAGGGCCTGTTGATGAGATCAAAGATGAGCACCAGGAATTACTTCATTAACATGCTAAATTAATAAAAGTTCTCAAACTCTAGTAAATTAACTTTCAACATTCTCCTACGGCAGAGTGCCTAAAGCATATGGATGAGCTTACCTGCTTGGGTCATAGACACCCGGAGAACTTCCGCCATTGGCAACATCACTGCCAAACTGAGGCTGGACTACTCCAGGGGTGTAGAGGTTTTGGTAGAGGCCTTTTCTGCCTAGCTGGAAGCTTGAACGGGAGTTGATGGAAGCAATTGAACTTGAAGCCTGTCCCGAGAGACCACTGACGCCGGTCTGAGAGCTTTGTGGCACCATGTGGACTTGCTGCCACACAGGGGTCTGGGCCATCAACATTCGGGCATCTCCAGGGGTGTAGCGGAATCGGGAGAACTTTCTTCTAACTCCCTGGAAAGTTGAACGGGAGTTGGTGGAAGCAATCGGAGCCAGTCCTGAGAGATCACTGTTGCCGGTCAGAGAGCTTTGTGGCACCATTAGGACACTCTGCCGCACAGGGGCCAGGCGCCTAACTGGTTGGACATCACCAGGGGTGTAGGGGTTTTGGTAGAAGCCCCTACTGCCTAGCTGGAAGCTTGACTGGGAGTTGGGTGAAGCAATTGGAGCCAGTCCCGAGAGATCACTGTTGCCGGTCAGAGAGCTTTGTGGCACCATAAGGACACTTTGCCACACAGGGGCCAGGCGCCTAACTGGTTGGACATCACCAGGGGTGTAGGGGTTTTGGTAGAAGCCCCTACTGCCTTGCTGGAAGCTTGACTGGGAGTTCATGGAAGCAATTGGCACCAGTCCTGAGAAAGCATTGCTGTTCTGAAAGCCATCATTGCTGTCTGCTGAGGGATGAGATGTTGGAGTTCAAAAAAATGTAAAATGCTAAGTCAGTTTGACCATAACATTCTACTTTTAACTACTGACAAAACTATTTATGCCTACCTTTTGGTGCAGGAAAACAGGCGATTCCTCCAATCAGGAAAAAACTCCAAGAGGCCCTGAAACACATTCAGTCACACAATTACAAACAAATCTCCACATGAATTTTCTAATACAAAGGAAACAAACCATCTTGAATTGAAGAACATACCACAAGGAGAGTCTAATAGCCACTGCCATGTTGTTAACCAAAAACCTACTTGTAGCCACAACTAACGTTAGATTACCAAAGGCCCTGTCAGAATAGAACTCCTGCTATACCTGACAAACTTTTTCTTGTGTTTATAAAGGATCCCCAGACCCCAATGATCCATGACTGGCTAATTAGCTGCACCTGTTAGCTATGGTTACCACTTCTTCTCAGGTGTGGTTGATTTCCAGATCAGGTAACAGGTGCAACGAATTAGTCAGTCATGGGTCATTAGGGTCTGGGGTGCTGATCTTTGATCTCAATTGATTTGGCCACATGGTTTTAACTTTCAAATGACTAGGATTTGGTTGTTGCTAACTACCGGTACATTCTTTTGTCTTCTAGGTTCTGTGTTGGAGTTGTTCCTGCTACTTTTACAGGAATTGATGACTAATAAATGATTTTACTTTTTGAATTTGCCTCAGTGTCTTTGAAATGTTAGATTTCACTTTACATACCTAATATTGGTCAGTGTAGTTGTCCCTCACAGGAATGTTTTAAACAGTCTCTTGCTTAGTTGGTGTGCAGTATCATACAGTTCCACATTTGGCATTTGCCTGTAACACTTTCTAAAATGGCTCAAACAAGAACTTGTATACATTAGGTTCTGGGGATCCTTTATAAGCCCAAACAAAAGTTTGTCAGGTATAGGCCTAGCAGGAGTTCTAGGTTTACAAGGTCTTCTGTAATCTAAGGTTGGCCTACCATTATGCCTTTGGTGAACAAAATTGGAGAGGGTTTTAGACTCCTTTTTAATGTTATTTACTTCATATCAGGGCCTCCGTTTTTTTGCCTGCTGATTGATGGAACAGCCTGTTTTGCTGCACCAAAAGGGGGGGCATCATTTACTTTAGTTTGACATTCAGTATTTAGCATTTTAATAGTGATGGTCATCATTCCAACTGTGAAAGGTGGTAAGGGATGCTGGAGGAAGGTAATATGAAACTTGAGATTTCTAATTTGTGCTGTCCATTTCCATGGAATTCCTTGTGCTGATCACAATTAATTCACATTTTGTGTTAATGGATTGTCATTGCTGCCCTACAGGAAAAGGGATGGAGGTTTATTCATCCCTTGATGGTGGTAAGGCTTGATTTAAATCACATTATTCATGTCATCAAATGACACAGGATAGAGTTACTCACTGTTTTCCTTTCTAGATTATGAGTTCACAAGTTGGATTTCATCAGCGTTGCTGCTCCTGCTGTTTGCCTGAATTGATCACTAAATTATTGTTATTATTACAAGTGCCTCTGACTTGCTGGATAATATCCAACATATTATTGTTTCTATGGCAGAAAAGCAAGATGATTTTACTTGACCTCACATTTCCTTACTCTTGATTACTGATGTTCTGCATTAATTGTATACATTTCTAGTTTGACCATTTCTGAAAGTAGTACAGGCAAATGCCAAATGTGTAACTGTTGAGGGCATGTGCGATACTGCACACCAATTACATGTACAGCATTTAGCAGACACCATTATCCAAAGCAACTTGGAAATACATTTCTCTAAGTTATAACCATTTAACCATCAGTCATCACAAGAAAAAGTAATCTATGCTCAGGCCAGGGGCCATTGGCAGTAATAATGCTAGGAAGAAGAATTAAGATTATTTTAGTAATTTACAGTAGAGAAACTTAAAGCAGGATAGAGGAGATGGGGAGGTCTCAGGAGGGACAGTTAGTGTAGCCTGAAGAGATGGGTCTTAAGTCTACAGCAGAAGATAGGGAATGACTCAGTCCTGACAGCAGTGGGAAGCTTGTTCCACCAGTGGGGTGCCAGGACAGTGAAAATCTGTGACCGGGTAGTGAGACTGCTCCATCCATGGGCAGGTGTTTGGGGGCTGACCATTGCTTGCAGGAACTAAGCAAGATATTGTTGCTAAAACATTCCTATGAGGGAGAACTACACTGACCAACATTAGGTATTTAAAGTTAAATCTAACATTTCAAAGACACTGAGGCAAATTCAAAAAGTAAAATTATTTATTGGTTATCAGTTCCTAAAAAAGTAGCAGGAGCAGCAACTCCAACAGAACCTAGAAGACAAAAAAGTAGTTACCACTTAAAAAAAAAAATGTTTTAAGTTAACCATGTGGCCAAATCAAGCTTTACCTTTGCTGCATCTAGAGATGTATCCACCTCAATAGTAGGGCCTGTTGATGAGATCAAAGATGAGCACCAGGAATTACTTCATTAACATGCTAAATTAATAAAAGTTCTCAAACTCTAGTAAATTAACTTTCAACATCCTCCTACGGCAGAGTGCCTAAAGCATATGGATAAGCTTACCTGCTTGGGTCATAGACACCCGGAGAACTTCCGCCATTGGCAACATCACTGCCAAACTGAGGCTGGACTTCTCCAGGGGTGTAGAGGTTTTGGTAGAGGCCTTTTCTGCCTTGCTGGAAGCTTGAACGGGAGTTGATGGAAGCAATTGAAGCCAGTCCTGAGAGACCACTGACGCCGGTCTGAGAGCTTTGTGGCACCATGTGGACTTGCTGCCACACAGGGGTCTGGGCCATCAGCATTGGGACATCTCCAGGGGTGTAGCGGAATCGGTGGAACACTCTTCTAACTCCCTGGAAACTTGAACGGGAGTTGGTGGACGCAATTGGAGCCAGTACCGAGAGATCACTGTTGCCGGTCAGAGAGCTTTGTGGCACCATAAGGACACTTTGCCACACAGGGGCCAGGCGCCTAACTGGTTGGACATCACCAGGGGTGTAGGGGTTTTGGTAGAAGCCCCTACTGCCTAGCTGGAAGCTTGACTGGGAGTTGGGTGAAGCAATTGGAGCCAGTCCCGAGAGATCACTGTTGCCGGTCAGAGAGCTTTGTGGCACCATTAGGACACTTTGCCACACAGGGGCCAGGCGCCTAACTGGTTGGACATCACCAGGGGTGTAGGGGTTTTGGTAGAAGCCCCTACTGCCTTGCTGGAAGCTTGACTGGGAGTTCATGGAAGCAATTGGCACCAGTCCTGAGAAAGCATTGCTGTTCTGAAAGCCATCATTGCTGTCTGCTGAGGGATGAGATGTTGGAATTAAAAAAAATGTAAATTGCTAAGTCAGTTTGACCATAACATTCTACTTTTAACAACTGACAAACAATTTATGCCTACCTTTTGGTGCAGGAAAACAGGCGATTCCTCCAATCAGGAAAAAACTCCAAGAGGCCCTGAAACACATTCAGTCACACAATTACAAACAAATCTCCACATGAATTTTCTAATACAAAGGAAACAAACCATCTTGAATTGAAGAACATACCACAAGGAGAGTCTAATAGCCACTGCCATGTTGTTAACCAAAGACCTACTGGTAGCCACAACTAACGTTAGATCACCAAAGGCTCTGTCAGAATAGAACTCCTGCTATACCTGACAAACTTTTTCTTGTGTTTATAAAGGATCCCCAACCCCAATGAGCCATGACTGGCTAATTAGTTGCACCTGTTAGCTATGGTTACCACTTCTTCTCAGGTGTGGTTGATTTCCAGATCAGGTAACAGGTGCAACGAATTAGTCTGTTTTTTTGCCGGCTGATTGGTGGAATAGCCTGTTTTGCTGCACCAAAAGGGGGGGCATAATTTACTTTTTGACATTCAGTATTTAGCAAGGCTCTCAAGTCTCACGCATTGGGCGTGAGACACACGCATTTCAACCCGTTCACACGCTCACACGCCACACCTTGTCTCACACCCAATGCGTGAGACTTGAGCCCTGATTTAGCATTTTAATAGTGATGGTCATCATTCCAACTGTGAAAGGTGGTAAGGGATGCTGGAGGAAGGTAATATGAGACTTGAGATTTCTAATTCACATTTTGTGTTAATGGATCGTCATTAATGCCCTACAGGAAAAGGGATGGAGGTTTATTCATCCCTTGATGGTGGTAAGGCTTGATTTAAATCACATTATTCATGTCATCAAATGACACAGGGTTGAGTTACCAACTGTTTTCCTTTCTAGATTCTGTGTTCACGTGTTGGATTTCATCAGAGTTGCTGCTCCTGCTGTTTGCCTGAATTGATGACAAAATTATTTGTATTATTACAAGTGCCTCTGACTTGCTGGATATTGTTTCTATGGTGGCTGTATTGGGTTCTAACCAGTAAACCATAATGGGCAGTATGGTTGAGTGGTTTATACTGGCTAGCTACCGTCTGAGGAAAGTGTATGCCCTCAACACAACCCCTTTTGTTGAGTGATGATGAGCGGTGGTCTACAGTAGTGGATAGTGAGTGGGACTGGTGGTCACAGTTCAAATCCCACCTGGGAACACCACATCTAGTGTGCCCTTGAGTAAGGCGCTTAGCCCTAAGTTACTCAAGGGAGACTGTGTCTCTGTAATTGTAAGTCGTTCTGGATAAAAACGTCTGCTAAAAGGTAAACATGAATAGCTGTCTTGCACTTCTGTAATAATGCATTTATTTTCTCACTACTAAAAGACTCCACTTTCCATGGGGAGAACAAGAATATATAAATAACAAGAATCATCAGTCAAGAAAATTAGTTGAATATTAAAAGCAAGTTTAAAAATCTGAGTTTTGAACGATTGTTTGAAGGGGGAGAAGAGTGTGGCAGTCGAGAGTGCACGATGTCCTCATCAGAAGCAAGGAAATGTGTGGGTATTTAACTTGTTTTATGAGAAGTCGTAGTGAGGGCCTGCAGAACCCAGGACACACCCTCTCCCCAAGTTCTCAGACTGAATTTCTGTAGGTGGCCATGTAGGGGTGTTCCGCTTGTTTGTTCCGATGCCATGTATCAGTAAAAAAAGTAAGTGAAGCAGTCTGTGGACCAAGAGCAGGGGGGGAATAGTGGCAAGGGTGAATACATAACATTTAGCATCTGTTCAAAAACAGTCTAAATATAGTGATTATGTAATTATGCACATGAAAACACCCCCATATGTTTTGTCTGTGTAAGGTATTGAGAGTTGTGTAACTGTTTTCTCATAGTTCACAGGCCAGTAGTACCACATGGCCTTTCATGACGGTGAGACTGGTGGCTGGCGTAGTTTGTGGTGTCTATTGTGATAGAGGCAAGTTGCTACTGAACGAAGGGAACACACTCTTGCCCCCCCCCTCCCCCAACACACACACACACACACACACACACACACTTGTCTGCTTGTCCCAGTCTCCAGGTGCGCCTGTCCAAGGTCAGTACCTCTCAATAGCATCTGTGCTCTGTTTTGCACCTGTCTTCCTCCATCATTTCATTCTCGTCCCTGCTTGGCCCCAGCACAGGTGTGTTGCACAAGAAACTCAGTAGGGTACGCCAAAGTTCATGTTGCAAAATATAACGACCCATGTCAAACACTGGGGCACACATACAGTACACAAGGCCTTCGTAATACTGATGGATGAGTATGGTAATATCCATAAGGGCTATTCACTAACAATGGGTATCTCCTGCTTACCAAATATATATGTTTTTTTTCTTTATTATTGCAACGTTGTGAAGTTATAGACAATACAACAGTTTGCCGAATACATTTTGACAGCTTTCCCTCTATCCCTATCAACCCCTCTCTCCACCCCCTCCCCTCCATAGAATATTATAAATAATGTAGCTGTCAGCTTTGTCTTTATATTTGCTATGGTCAAACATGGCAGTGTGAGTGTGTTATGTAATGCACACTGAGCTACAAAGCTGCCAGCTACTTTATTAGATCTTTACAGTGCATACAACATAAAATAAGCTGTGTTTTTGATGTAAGTCTTTGGAATGTATGTATGTTTCTGTGCATGCATACATGTGTGTGTCCCCGCAAGTATGTGTCTGAGTCTTATGTGTGAAAGCGTGTGACTTTAATCTCTGGCAGCACCGTAAAAAAAAAAGCATGCATTCCTCATTTGTCTGGATTACTGTGTGGCCGGCACTGTCTGTGACTCCAGGAACGAAGAACAACAATAAAACAAACCTGATCCAAAGCAGAAACGCCTGAACACTGTTGTACCCGGGCCGGCCGGGGACATTGTGGCAAATGTTTTCTCAAACGTTGTCCCCCCGCATTGAAACACGTCGTCCACCAAAACGGACACTGAACCAGACGCTGAAATTATAGCCCGACGTGTCCAAGATAAACTGAGAATAGCACTAGACCAGAGAGTGATGGACGGACGGTGTGGTCAGTCTGCTACAGCTGAGGACATCTGTATTTGTCAGATTGTAAGATTGAAGTGGGCAGTCTGGGGGTCCTCTCTAGGTATATTATATATTATATTATATATCCATTTGCTCAGTTTGTGACGACAACCTGATCCACACAGTGTGTAATTGATTCCTATGCAAATCAGAGACCCTATAAAAACAAAGATATTAATTCCAAAATGGCATAAACTATTATCCTTGCGTTGCGATGGACTCATCATTGCATTTTAGCAACATTTTAATACAAACTGGAAAAATGTAGGTGTCCTAAAATATATACTATATATATTTATTCCCCCTCAAAAATATATACTATAGGAGGCACAACCGAGACCATACAACCGAGAATATCCTGAAAGGTTGTATCACAGCCTGGTATTGGAACTGCACTGCCCAAAACCACAAAGGGTAGTGAGGATAACTGAGAGGATCAGTGGCTCTCCATCCAGGACACCTACAGTGACCAGTGTGTCAGAAAGGCCCTCAGGATTATTAGGGACCCCAGCCACCCCAATCAGAAACTGTTCAGGCTACTGCTGTCGGGGAAACGGTACCGAAGCCTCAGGGTTAAAACCCAGAGGATGTCAAACAGGTAGAGCCGGCGTCTAATGATCGCAAGGTCTGCAGATTGGCGGTTCAAACCCCGGCTGGCCATATGTTTGCCGCCATTGGTGTGTGAATGTGTGTGTGGATGGGTGAATGAGAGGCCATTGTAAAGCACTTTGGAATAAGACGCTATATAAGTCAGTCCATTTACCATTTCCCTCAAGCAACCAGGCTCCTGACTGGAAGAAAACAAAAGTCTGTCTCCCCCAATCCAACCACACTCACAGAGTCACACTACACAAATAATATAAACCCCCCCAAAAAGTTCGGAAACATTATTTTGGTTGATTAATCCTCCCCTTTAATAATGCCAATTGATATTGTATTTTATATCGTTGGAAAGCCTGATTAGTCACCTTTACAACGAGGTACAACTTGTAAGGATCATGCATTCGTGGAATGAGCAACACAGCTAAACGTGTGGGTAGCGGCCCAAAGATATTTGCCAAAATCCCCTATATTCTTCTGTTGGTGTTCACTCTCGTTTTGAGTTGCTTGGTGGATTGGATGATTGCACTCTCCCACAGAAAAAACAACACATATTGGCCATTTTTACACTTTATTCATTTTACACTGAGGGACCTCAGTAGCGTGTGGAAGATCCATACGCAGTCACAACGGCTCCTCCTCCTCATGCTGGTCACCAGCCTGGTCACACACTGCTGTGGGATGGCATCCCATTTTCTCAACCAGGATTTGCCCAAGTCAGCCAACATGGTTGCGTTGGTCACTCTAGCACGTACAGCACGCCCAAGCTGATCCCACAAGTGTTCATTTGGGTTGAGGTCTGGATTCACGGCAGGCCATTCCACCCTCTCCACTCCCAAATTCTGGAGGTACTCTGTGATGATCCTGGCTCTGTGGGAGCGAGCGTTGTCATCCTGGAGAATGGAGTTAGGTCCCAGATTCTGGAGATATGGGATCGCCACTGGCCCCAGAATATCATTCCTGTCAATTAGGTGCCATTCAGGTACCAGTCACACACCTGTGACTGACATACACCTGCCAGCACTTGAAGCTCAAAACAAGAGTGAATACCAACAGAAGAATATTGCAGGGGATTTGTCACATTTTTTTGGGCCGCTACCCACACGTTTAGCTGTGTTACTCATTCCACGAATGCATGATCCTTACAAGTTGTACCTCGTTGTAAAGGAGACTAATCAGGCTTTCCAACGATATAAAATACAATACCAATTGGTAAAGGGGAGGAAGAATCGACTGAAATAACGTTTCCAACCTTTTTTTGAGGAGTTTAGATGATATGACTACTTGCACTACCTGATTACCTGGACACTAACTGACTACTTGTATTGTATCATATTGCATTTCATCTTATTGTACTTTGCACAGCATTTTGCACTATTGATTACACTGTAGTTCGACTACCACCACTTTATCACTTTATTACTTTATTGTTGCTTTATTATCACTTACTTTACTTATTGTACTTTACTCTATTATTGTGATTGTGTACTTTACTCTATTATTGTGATTTTGTATCTTGCTGCAATGCCAATGTTGATGTTGAGGAACCTAATCAAAGCCAAACAATTGTACTCTTGTGCACTACATTGGGATGTAATAAAAGCAATTCTGATTCTGACATTCTCCTCAAAAAACAAATATAAAATCTGATAACAGACCCAAGCTGGAAACTCTTTATATTGTACCAATATAAAACTACATCAAACCCATAAGCATATCATTGTGCCTTTAACATATGGGCCGGTTATAAATACCTGTCCATATGTCCGTCTGTGGTTAAAGTTAGTAAACTTAACTGTGGCTGTGGCTGTGGTACTGGTAGGAGCGCTGCAACACTCTAATTACTCTCTGTCACATAATGGGTTTCGGTGCTGTCCCTTGTCACTCGATTAGTAGTGTGTGGTTGACCCAGGCTGTAGTTTGGGGTTTGTGGGGGTGGGAGATCACTTTTGGCGCACAGCGGCAGCAGCGTTCAGTATTCAGGGTCACCCTGATTTAAATCCAATCACAACTTATGGATGATGGTTTGTTTTGGACAGAGCGAGAATGCCTTTGACCCATTTTTTGAGGTATTGGTTGTATTTATACTACAGTGATGAAGGGTGGAGATGGGTGGAGTGGAGGTTCAGGGGATTTTCAGGGGTACAGTAATAGGTTGTTTCCCCCTCAGAATAAAACATGGGGTAAATGATTGGTTTGACTCCAGATTGGTTGGCATCAAAGGATGGAACAGATATCTTTCTAATAATCTCCCAATACTCAAAGTCAATTAACTTCCCCAAAATATGCAGTATTATATCAATGTAGCACTATACAATTATGTAATGTCCATTCCTTGACCACATTTGAAGGTTTTTGTATTATTGTATAATAACAGGGTTCACGGGAGAGTTGGAATCCAATGGGAACCCTCTCATTACATTACTAGCTGGTTTGTTTGCGTGCGAGAAAGCTTTTTATTGGTTGCACTCCATAGGTTACGTAGGCCTACATGTTCGAATGCTATGTGCATGTACTGCATGTATGTGTGTGTGTGTGTGTGTGTGTGTATGTGTATGTGTATGTGTATGTGTATGTGTATGTGTATGTGTGTGTGTGTGTGTGTGTGTGTGTGTGTGCATGTACTGCGTGTGTGTGGGTGTGTGTGTGTGTGTGTGTGTGTGTGTGTGTGTGTGTGTGTGCGTGTGAGTGTGTGTGTGTGTGTGTGTGTATGTGTGTGTGTGTTTGTGGGTTCCTGTGCCATGACTGCGTGGGTGTCGGGAAAGTGGCCCAGTTGACATTCGATTCCCTAACCAATCACATTGTCAACCCATTGTGAGCACAATATCTGGGAGGGGGGTAGGACTACAGTATATATTGACCATGGAATGGAGGGAAGGAGAGAGAAGGAGGCATCGAAAGAAGCACAAGAGAAACAAAGAACCTTGTCATTACAACCAGTCAGTCAAGAAGACAAGAAGACAAACTAAACGTCAACATGAAGACTTTAGCTCTCCTGACCGTTTGCGCTGTGCTGTCAGTGTGCTTCTCCATGAATTGGGAGACCCACGGTAAACAATGATTCTGTTGTCTCATGATGACATCTCTATCTTTTCATTGATGGGGCAATTTTTATTTTATTTTTTTAAAGAAACTGATTAATTCAAAGAGTTTTAATACAGGGGGTGCTGATAAACATGAAAATAGAAAATATGGTATTCACAGTTAATCAATGCAGTGTTTATAATGTGATTCTCTCTGATTGACAGATTTGGATGATGTCGTTGATATAGTCCTTGACGTCCTTGACCCTGAAGTTGATGATGATGCTGCTGTTGATGATACTGCTGCAGACGACACTGCTACTGCTGCTGCAGACTCCTCATCTTCATCTTCATCGTCTTCTGAATCCTCCTCATCCTCTGCCTCTGATTCATCGGCATCCGATTCCTCAGCCTCTGACTCTGCCTCAGACTCTTCATCTTCCTCCTCCTCCTCCTCTTCATCTTCTTCAGAGTCAGCTGAAGAAGGTATGGTGGTGCCTGTGTCTTTCTATGGTCATTATTTAAGTGTGTTTGTCTGTGTGTGTGTGTGTGTGTGTGTGTGTGTGTGTGTGTGTGTGTGTGTGTATGTGTGTATGAGTTTGTTTGTTTGTTTGTGTGCCTGCCACACACAGAAAGCGATTCATTGACAGATAGTCCACAATGTTAATGTAACTGAAGCATGACATGACTGCATAGAAACCAAAGTATAAAACTTCCATTGATGATTGTATTTGTCATACTGCTATGTTATGAAGATGAGTGTACAGTATAGTGTTCATGTTGACATTTACAAAAATGGGAAGTGAAACACACACGTGTATATACATACAGTAGTCTCAGAATCATGTCTCAGACCAGCTCCATAATAGGAAGTAAAACGGTGTTTGTATGCTACAGTAACTATGTAAAAGTATTTGTGTCGCAGCCATGTGATTTAAGTGTGTGTGTGTTGATACCCCAGCCCCAGCCCCAGAGGCAGCCTCAGAGGGAGAGACAGACACAGACACAGACACAGAGGCCGAGGCCGACACAGACACAGATGATCATGTGATCATGAAGAGGAGCCTGGCTTCTGTGCTCCTCAGGAGGAGGAGAGTAGCCCCAGCAGTACCGGTCCTCAACCGCTTCCAGCTGGAGAGGTGAAAAGAAGCCTGAATTTCACTCTCTTCCTTTTCTTTTCCCTCTTTTCCTCCTTTTTTCCTCTCTTTTTCCTCCCTTTTCTTCTTCCCCCTCTTCGCACCTTCTCCCCCTCCCCTTAACAGACTATCGTTCCCCGCGCCTTCCAGCTGGAGAGGTGCTTCTCAACCATTACTAAACTTCTCTGTCTTTACTCTAGGGGGCTAGTGGTGTAGATAATGGAAAAGAAGCCTCAATGTCTCTCTCTTCCTTTTCCCTCTTTTCCTCCCTTTTTCCTCCCTTTTTCCTCCCTTTTTCCTCCCTTTTCTTCTTCCCCCTTCTTCCCCCTCTTCGCACCCCCCCCCCCTTAATAGACTATCGTTCCCCTTGAGTAAGGCCTTAAGTTACTCCAGGGAGACTGTCCCGGTAATCTCTCATTTGTAAGTCGCCTTGGATAAAAAAAATGGTCTCTCTAAATGGTTCAAATGTAATGTACTCTGCCACTACTCAATGGCAAAAGTCTTTGCTGCCATCACTCCTCTCCGACTTTACTTCAAAATGACACACAATTGTTTTGGCCACTGGCCAGGCAACAAATCTAATATACGGTTGTGTCTCACCCCACATGAGGCTAGCTAATGGAAGACGCTGGCTTGTCATTAAAGGCTAAATTAGTAAGGCTAAATTAGTCTTTTACGGAGTCATGGGTGCAGCTGTACAGTATACTAGGAATGTGCCGCCTTGTAAATGCAACGATGCTTGTGAAGGAAGTGTGGGAAGGTTAATTGCTTCCGAACCACATAAAGTCAAATAAACTGTTGACATAGAGTTATACACACACTTTTTCATAAGTAAGATAACGGATTTCGTTGAGGGGGAAGATGAGGGATGTATTACAGTTCACAGACAGAAGAGGATAGCTGTTTTAATCGACACCCAAACATGAAACATTGAACAGAAGTTACATTCATATTGAATGATAAAGTTATGTGTAACTGTTGATAATAAGTAACCCTTCTCTCTCTTTCCCAACCCAGCCTAAGTGAGGTGTGTGAGCTGAACGAAGGTTGCGACGACATGGCGAAGACAGAGGGCATCGTCGCAGCATACACCGCATACTACGGAGCAGTGCCCTTCTAAAGAGACTTTTTAACACAAAAACGGTTTTGTTTTTACGAATACTTTTCACTCTTTTCAAGTTTTTTTTTTGCCATCGTGAAGCTATATTTTGGAACGAAGGATTGACCACTCCCCTGTGTCCCTAGAAGGACAGAAAAACAAGAATAAAGCGGTTTGGTCCATGTTTTGGGACCAGGCAGAGTAATGAGAATGTACCAGAGAGCCACAAGTGAAACTAGTCCAAGCGGTGCAGACTGTAGCTATTTTGGTACAGAAGCCATATCTGACCCAAGCTTTTGTAACAGTGGGTAGAGAAGCTAAGATGAGGTCTGTGCAATTACAGTATACGAGTTTAAATTGCTCTACACAATGTTACTACAATGAACAGGGCTAAAACTGCTAATGTAATGTATCATATTGTATTGATCGGTCTAAAGCTGTTTTGTACTGTAGGCTAAAGCGCACATCATTTATCTTGCAATGTAATAACCATAACGGTAATTTGATTTGAAAATATTAAATGATTGTGTCTTGTTCATGATGTCATTGTTATTTATGATCAATGCTATAGTATAGCTTAAGTATTTTGCAATGATAAGGGGTTTATACAGTAAGGATTGGACACCTTTAACCTTTGACCCCAACACAGCTGAAAGACATGGGTGAGGCAATGCACCAGAGAGTCGTAAAGAGTTCAGAAAATCACCCTAACCCTAATCATTTGAGTTGTGTGTTGAATGAAAAGTCTCATTATTTGGGGGGGGGGGGGGGGTTCCTCTTCATAGAGAAGTGATGGTTTATAAAGCTGGACTGAATTTTCTATATAGAAAGTATAGAAAAGCCTACTTACTGCTTGCATTGCACTGTTGGCCAAAATGGGCAGTTACTGCAAACGTTGAGCCTACGCAATTATGCCTACAAAGCAGTTTACTTATCTTCGTATTTTCATGAAGAAATTGTTTGTATTTCAGCGTGAGATATTGACAAGTGTGCAATGCATCTATGATAGATCGCGGTGAGCTGCCTATTTGCTGGCCTGGGGCTAGGCTTTGTTTCACGTGACCGCGCGACCACAGTTCGGAAAGTGCGCGCCCCCGCCCGGCAGCGATAGTGGCTCCGTACGGTACAAAGGGCGATATAGCGGGTAGCCGACAACTATTGGGAGGAGAAAAAAAAAAAGGCATCGTTTGGAAGTAATAACTTGTGGGGAAAATGGAGTTTCTCATTGGAAGCCCCTTCTCTACCCCCGTTGGACAAAGAATCGGTAAGCGATCAGACATTTAGTATTGAAAAGCCCATGAAAAGATCAAGGTAATTTATGCGTCGCTCAAGCTTTGAACTTGTCATCACAAGTTAAACTTGTCAAATGAACACATTTTTTTATGTCTGCCTTTTTATTCTACCCATACGTAGAATAACAGTCAAAGTATAACAGTTCGAGTAGTTGGTGTAGTATTGGTACAGAGAGCGAAAGAGAAATTAAATAAGTTATTTGACTAAACAAAAAAACGCGATTGACCATTGTCGATAGTTGCCTTGAAGGATGTGTTGTTAAACCAATCCAATCTTAGAGGTGGGTCTAAAGTACCACACTACTCCATTTGATTTGTTATCTGTGGTAACATGACAACAATCTTGACGAATCGTGGATGCCAAGGGGTGGGTTCATGATCATTGAAGTTTTTGCTTACTTCCTCATTCGGTTTCGTACCGACCAAAGCTGTTATTTAGCTTCCAGGAGTAGACCCACACATGACATAGTTGTCATCGTCCTAACACCATTTCAACAGTAAGATCATTACGAAACAACACTAATGTGTTCACTGTGGCTTGCCTAAAGACTACGATTAAACACAATACAACTTCGATATTCTTGTTATGATGACTTGTGTTCTGTTTATTGTGATTCTCAGTTTCCACATAATCACTGACATGGCCTTTACGGCGCAGATAAACATAACATAGTCAGTGATGTTGATATGTGCAACAGACACTATCGTCATCAGCTGTAAGCAAGATACTTCTTGGCGTTGAACGTCGGAAGCCTAGTATCCAGAGAATGTGTTTTCATTTCTCTTGACATCATCATCCTCCCACATTCGCCCTTTCACCATCGACTCCCCTCTTTCTCATATTAATGTCATAAATGCTCCAGCTACTGTGAGAATGTGAACACAAGCAGCTGACAGTCACATGAAATGTGTGTTGTGAGAGGGAGAGGGGGAGGGTGGAAGGAGGGGCTGGGGGGTGAGGGGTAATGAGAGAGAGAGGGGGGGGGGGGAGATTAAGAGAATTATAACGACTAGCATGAGGGGCCTCAAGCAGAGCACACAACTAGGCTTTTATCACATGCAACTGAGTCTCGTTTAAAAAAGAAAGACTGATTAATTGTGTCATTATTCAGTAGTAAAAATATACCCATGATTATGGCTGCTCTCTTGTTGGATCAGTTTTACATGTAAGTAAGTAAGTTCTAAGTAACGTTTATTTATATAGCACAAATTTACAATGACAAACAGCCGCCCAAAGTGCTTAACAGATAAAAAAAGATAAAGAGAAAAACAAGATAAAAGAGATCAAATACAGATTAAAAAACAGATAAAAGAGATCAAATACACTAAAAGCAAGGTGCAATACAAATAAAAGTGTAAAAAGTGCAGTGTCGGGAAGGGAGGCTCACCTCAGGTCAAAGGCCAGGGAGAAGAGATGTGTTTAGAGAGTAGTTTTTTTAAAAGCCTCAATGCTCTGGGCGGATCTGATGTGGAGGGGGAGACTATTCCAGAGCCTAGGGGCTGCTTTGGAAAAGGCTCTATCCCCTCTTGTTTTTAAGTTTAGTCCTGGGGACCTCCAGAAGCAGTTGGTCAGCTGACCTAAGGGCTCTGGATGGAGTGTGGTGGCGCAATAGATCACCCAAGTACGGGGGTGCCTGCCCCCCCCCAACAACATGATGTTGTGTTTGCAACAAAAAAATTGTGGGTGGTGGAGATATCTTTTTCTTGATCTGTGTTATATTTTGTGAAGTGATTTGCTCAGACATGATGACTCATACTTGCTTGCCGTCTCAGTCATAACTGTAGTATACAGTGCATCTCTCTCCTGTTAACAGAGAGCGCCACCAGCTCCACTCTGCAGTCGGAGGACTGGGGTCTCAACATGGAGATCTGTGACATCATCAACGAGACCGATGAAGGGTAATGGAGTTTGTTTTGACTTAAGTGTGTTTAGTATTGGCTAGGTCAAAAAACTATTAACAGCTTTGATAATAACTAAGATGACATTGGATATCTGGCTTTTTTCAACGGATTTTCAACAGATCTAATGTTCGAAAGTTATATGTTGTTCTTCCAGACCCAAAGATGCTATGAAAGCCATAAAGAAGAGGATTGTGGGTAATAGGAATTTCAGGGAGATCATGTTGGCTCTGACAGTGAGTACCATTTCAGTTAGCTATGATTACAAAGTGAGCAGCATGTACTACAGCATAACTTATACAGCGTGTATATGTATGTATTAGGTTCTAGAGGCGTGCGTGAAGAACTGTGGAAACCGGTTCCATGTTCTGGTGGCGTCTCAAGACTTTGTGGAGGGGGTTCTGGTCCGAGCCATCCTGCCCAAGAACAACCCTCCCATGCATCTACATGACAGAGTATTGAGCCTCATACAGGTGGGGGGGGTACCTGATGATTTAATACAGTATTTCATCTCTCTGGTTGAGCCTCATTATAACCTATTGGTCTACTACAGTAATGCTCCCTCCCTCTCTCTCTTTCCCTCTCTCTCTCTCCCTCCGTCTCCCTCTCTCTCTCTCCCTCCCTCCCTCCCTCTCCCTCTCTCTCTCTCTCTCTCTCTCTCTCTCCCTCTCTCTCCCTCTCTCTCTCTCTCTCTCTCTCTCTCTCTCTCTCTCTCTCTCGCCCTGTCAGGCGTGGGCTGATGCGTTCCGCAGCTCTCCCTCCCTGGCGGGCGTGGTGTGTGTGTACGAGGACCTGAGGAGGCGGGGCCTGGAGTTCCCCATGACAGACCTGGACGCCCTCTCCCCCATCCACACATCCCACAGGGTGAGTGTTCTTAACCCGCTCGACCTTTGAATTAATCACTGCCTGTGACACACACACACACACACACAGCACGCGTGCACACACACACACACACACACACACACACACACACACACAAACGCACACCTTTTTCCAACACATTTACTTCACAATGTTGACTCGCTCTGTCTCTTCTTAGAGCATTCCGGAAGACGAGTCCTCTGTGACAACTGGCACAGTGACGGCCCCACCTCCTCAGACTCAGACTCGCGCGCCGCCCGCCTCGGCCCAGCCCCCCAACTCTTTGCCTCCACCGGTCAGCGGGGGGGGGCCCATCTCCCTCTCCCCTGAACAGGTACTCTTCTCACCTAGAGACACACCCATCAGTCACCTTGTGTTTTGAGTGGATACTTAGTTACCTCAGCAGTGCAGCACCCCCGAGTACTGTCTTTGATTATGTACAGTAGATTAGATTAGATTAGATTCAACTTTATTGTCATTGCAGAGTACAAGTACCAGACAACGAAATGCAGTAAAAAAAAAAAGTAGTGGCTTTGACCTTTGATAACTATGGTATTTAACGGTTATTTCAAATGTCCCTCAACTGTTGGTTGACCCTGTTAGGACCAGAAACTGAGAGCAGACCTGACTCTGGTGAGGGGCAACCTGACTGTGATGACGGAGATGCTCAACCAGCTGACACCTGGACAGAGCCAGCAGGAGGACACAGAGCTGCTGCAGGTGTGTGTGTGTGTGTGTGTGTGTGTGTGTGTGTGTCTGCGAGTCTGTGTGTGTGCGTGCGTTACCCCTTCTCCTTTTCTCATAGTATTCTACTTTTTCATGTGATGTTTTTTTTACTGAAGATCAGAATTCTCCATTTTATCTAACTGCTACCACTCCATCTCTCCTCTCTCTCCTTCTATCTCTCTCTCTCTCTCTCTCTCTCTCTCTCTCCCCCCATCACTCTCTCCTGTGTGTGAGCAGCAGTTGTACTCGGTGTGTAAGAGCATGCAGAGCAGGGTGGTGGAGCTGGTCCCCAGGCTGACGGCCGAGGCCCTGATCGAGGAGCTGCTAGTTGTCAACGACGACCTCAATAACGCCTTCATCCGTTACGACAGGTGGGGCATCCAAGATGGCTGCTCGCAGACCGACTTGCCTCTGTATAGTAGATGCTCAATTCCCAGCCTAGATGTGATGTGTGCATGTGTTCTCTAGGCCCTTTGCTCAGCTAGGAGAGAGAAGGAGTTAGTCAGGAAAGTCGTGTGTTCTCAGTCGACACACTATATGGTCTTACTCTTTCTTTTGCTTTGTCCTTTTTTCTTTTAGGTTTGAGAGACTCAATAATGCACAGAGAACAACTACGGAGCAGGTGAAGTCATCTCATATCTCCATTTTTCAGTAGCTGGTGAAAGCGGGAACAAGTCGGCAAACCGACCAAACATTCAGACTTTCATTCCGAAAAATGTAGATCAATTTCAACAACATTGAAATCTATTAGAGAAATCAGAATAAAAGTCAGAACAATTTGATTGGTTGCCGACTTGTTCCCGGTTTCACCAGCTGCCTTCACATATAGTTATGGAGGAGTACTAAACTACCACGCCTGCCGTCCTGCCCCTACAGCCCCCAGCCAGCTCCAACCTCATTGATCTCAGCCCCCTGCCCCAGCCCCTCAGCCAACCAGCAACCTCCAAGGGTGCCAGCCAACCGGCAGCCCTAGCTCCGTCCAATCAGAGCCAGGCAGTCAACCACAGTAAGACGCATCTGTTTCAGATTAAACCGAAGGCCGGAACTTTTTTTTCCCTTCCCACTCTCCCTTGAAGTGTGCATTCAAAGGATTCAAAATCCAGACAGAATTAATCATCAATGTCTGTCGTTTTTGACTGGCTTTGACCCTGCTCATCTCTCTCTCTCTCTCTCTCTCTCTCTCTCTCTCTCTCTCTCTCTCTCTCTCTCTCTCTCTCTCTCTCTCTTCCCCCCCCCCCCCCCCCCCCCACATCAGGTGTTGTGGAGGAGGATGACTTTGACATGTTTGCCCAGACCAGGGGCAGCTCTTTAGCCGACCAGAGAAAGAGGTGAGGGACTCTGGTGCTAAAGCAACGTTATACTGTAGATACTGTATGCCCTTAAAGCACAACAAGGAAATGTATACCATATTAGACTCATTATACTGGACATAGTCTCACCGTGTGTGTGTGCGTGTGTGTTTCTAGTGTGCGGTATGAGGACCCAGGGGCAGTGGAGGGACTGGCAGAAGCATTGGACACCAGGTTACAAGTCACTGGAGCGGTAAGTACCCGCATCACTTATCGACTTATTGACTTGGTCTATATACTGTATATATACTGTATATATATACAGTATGTCCTGTAAACATATGTTTATAGAGATATTCAAGTGCTGAGATAGTTTAAGCAGTTATTAGGAAAATAGAGTGTTTCTAAATGTCTATAAATTGCTGTTTTGACTGCTGATTGTGTCCTCACACTGTTAGAGAGACTTTGTGCGGATAACAATGAACCAATGTCAAATCCATGGGCCAGTTCAGCAACAGCTCAATTGGATGTAATGCCGAAATTGGATGGAATGAAAACAAGCGTTCTGACGCACTGAAGAGTCGACCCGGGGGAGAAACTTGTTTTTGTTTTTTTTCAAAACCCTTGTTTTTCCATAGACTCTTAAATGCCTCTTTGTTTCCCTGTCTTTCTTTCTTGCTTCCTTCTCTTCCTCCCTCCCTCTCTCTCTCCCTCCTCTCCCTCTCTCTCTCTCTTTATTTCTCCCTCCCTCTCCCCCCCCCCCCCCCACTCTCTCTCTCTCTCTCTCTCTCTGATAGATCCCTTCACACACTTCTAAGAACTCCACCTTGGAGGAAATTGACAGATGGCTTTCTGCCGACACGGTAAGAGAATGACTTCAGTGTCTTCAGGATGTCTTCAACATTTCCGATAACATTGATGAGGTCATATTGTACGTTGTTTCCTTCCCCAGCCACAGGAGGAGGCAGAGGAGGCTGAAGGAGTGACCAGTGAAGGTGAGAGCTCATCCCTCCTCTTACCATTGGCCTTGTTGGTCACAATGACGCCCGTCGTGTTGGTTCGCTCCATGTTTCTTGTTGCTGTAGAGAGACATCACACTATTTCCACTCTCACTCTCTCTCTCTCTCACAGAGTTTGACAAGTTTCTTGAGGAGAGGGCGAAGGTGGTAGACCAAACACCCACCGTGCACGCCGTCCCCCCGGCCACCTCCAGGGCCCCGCCACAATCCGCCCGGAAACAAGAGAAGTCACATGACCAGCTTTTCTCGCTCTGAGCGAGAGGCGATGCATCGTAGAGCAGAAGTGGACTAGCAGGTTGACACACTCGTCAGCACGAAGGACATACCCACCCACACACACACACACACACACACACACACACACACAAACAAACAAACAAACAAACAAACAAGCAAACATAAACTCAGTGCCTTTACACATTGCCAAAGTGCCTTAGTACCTTTTTGATCATACAGTATTCCTGTTTGGAAATGATTGAGTTTCTTTTTTTTTTTTGTCTTTTGTCTTATTTTATTTTGTACCTGTTGTTGTTCAAGTCCGAGACGTGATGACAATCATGTATGCTGTGATGGTGTGACACTTTAGCATACCAACATGTATGTATCGTCAACCGTGTTGATGCTCTGCTCTTACATTCCTCTGTCACGCTGTGGCCTTATAACATCCTTCAATGCTAATGTCTGTATTTGCAAGAGGCTGTTATGTGTAAAATCCTAAGACTAGTTGAATAATGCAACAACAAAAAAAACTACAGTGTATAGCATTTTCTTATGGAAATTCACTGTTAATTCAAAAATGAATTAAATGTATATACGAAGCCTAATATTATGGAAATGAAGTAAACTAGGTCGATATATGAAAAACAATTGTTTGGAGGTACAGTATTATAGTGAAAACAATCAGAGTCTTATTTGATATGTTGTGCTGTTGGTGCGTGGCTTTGGCCATGAAAAGGTGATTCCAGCAACCCTAAATAAAAGGCACTTGGTCCCGACAAGCATATTTGGTCTGGGTTGCTAGTTTGTTATGTTCGTAAAGTATCAGGGTGTAGTGTGAGTGGGAACTCACATACTACCTTCACTTTCCGTGCTGGTTCTCCAGCTCTTCCTGGTACAAGCTCAGAGGATTGTATGGGAGACATTATCAGGAGGTGTCTGGAGGTCACAGTGACACAGACCTCTCGTTTTGGAGGTCAGTTTAAATGTCGATCACTTTCTCACCACCCCAAAACCAACTGTCACACACCAGCATTGTCTGTCTCTCTGACGCCTTACCTAACCCTTTGAGATCGACTACTAGCACACAACTGTTCAGGGGGCGTAGGGGCTAGGGCTTGGCTTCTGGACCAGGCCTCTCTATTTCGCCTCTATGTCCTGTCCTCCTATGGGCATTTCAAGTCAACCATAAGTCGACCACAGCTGGTAAACACCAGATCCTTGACAGAGTGAGGGGTGGGAGAGAGAGGAGAGTGTATTGCCTGTTCCAGTCATAGCTGATAGATTTCGCTGTTGTTCAGATGATAAGACGCTCTCTCTCCTGTGTATTATTGTGTCCGTGCTCAAGGATGTCTGTGCTGATTCACACTGGGAACATAGAGACTCCAAAACAATCACACATACACAGACACACATGAGGGGAAGGCGCAGTGGCACTCACAGCCAATCAGACATTATGAGAAAGAGACTCCAGAGTTAGGGGATAGGAAAACCTTCAGGCCTATTGATTTCCATATAAATCTTATGTAGGGGAAATATTCCATGCACTATTGCAACCGAGAGCCCAAAGTGAGAGACTGCAGAGAGTGTTGAACGATTTTTGTGAGCTTCTGGGATCGATTCTTGAGAAAATGAACGGACCGGTAAAATGGTCAAGAAACTGTGGCGCTATACTGTGCTCTTTGGTTGTCCTCCTGAATGGGTCTACCGGCGCGCCCTCCATTACTCCAGCCCAGGACCAACCTCGCAGTGAAACCGCGCTGGGGCCAAAATACACTGAATGGGATCTAACTTTTCTTCGGGACAGGCCCAGCTTTGTGTCCTCCTCGCAGCCGATTCGACCCTATTCCCTCTCGATTAACGAGGAGGACTACCATTACACGCCGAAACCAAAACACCTGCGAACCGTGCGCCTCCTGCGCACCTTGGGGGCGTCTTTTGACCCGTTCTGGATGTCCATCGAGCGTCCGTCCGAAGCGGGGGTCTGGACATCCGACGGGGGGAGCGATACTGATGCGTCTGGACAAACTATGTCTATGCGGGGAGACTCACTAGCTCCAGGTGCCCTGTTACCAAACTACACCGCCGATAGCAAGGGGTCCAACCTCAGCGCGTCCCCGGAACTCATCGAGGGCGCAGCGCGCTACCAACGAAAACTAGAGAAGGAGGCAGAGGATTTGGACCTCGGCGTCTTGACCTCTGACGTGGCCGGCGCGGTCCGTGACTGGTTGGTCCGCTCGGCCACTTGCGGACTGCGCCATCAGTGGGTGGATCTGGGTCCGGTGTTTTGGCCCCGCTGGCTACGCCACACAGACTGCGAGAAATCAGGCGCTTCGCCAAGTTGCTCTTTCCCCAGCGGGATGGCCTGCCGACGGGCCCAGGTGACCCAGATAAAGATCCTCGCCTGGCACTGTTGGGGGGTCGAGGCCGGAGGCGGCGATGGGTCGAGAGCGGTGCCCGGGGCCGACAAGGCGACTGTGGTGGGGAAAGCTGGATCGAACAAAAAGTGTATGTGGCGACAGGCGCCTTATCCAGTAGTTACAGCGTGTAAATGTTCATGTAAATAAACGTTTCTGATAGTGTCATCAACATGTAGGCCTGTTCTAGTCTATAGGTTACAATTACGTGATTGTCACTCTAGCTATTGAGGCCTATACAAATATGTTTTGCAATTGCTGACCAATATTACTGGTAATTTAAGGCACAGCTGAATGGGCTACTGGTAATAGCCTGCCATTGTTGCCATGCTTAAGTCGCTCAATGGTCTACAAATCCTTTTTAGAAGCGGATTTATTTGGCAATTGTCCAATGTTGTGTATGCATTTAATTGTGTTTTTTCATGTTTTAGAATGAGCCCAGCACACCAGTTTTCCATGCTTTATAAGCTTTAATTCTTGGAATAAGCTTCATGAACAAAATTGAAATAAAGTGTTTAAGTCCATAATTTAACTTGTGTGTTAATGTTTATTTTCTATTGGATTTTTCCCCCATTTGTCATTCAGAATGCTATGACGAATGAAACGCCTGAGCGCAAGACTGTGGTCCAGACAAATTGACCTTTTTCTTGGTAACGAGCGCCATCTAGTGGTACAGTTCAAACCATTGACATACAAACTATACAGGCTACAATTTACATAGCCAAAAGCCATCCTTATTTGATCTTCAGTTGTATAGTGTTTATATGAATCATCATGGCAAGTTTTTCACATGCAAATCGTCTTGCAAGATTCCGTTAGAAGAAGCACCGATACACAACCTAACACAACTACAAAACAAACCACACACACACTTTCAGCACCACCACCCCTAGTGAAAACCCACCTGAAAACCCACCTTACTGATCACACACACACACACACACACACACACACACACACACACACACACACACACACACACACGCACACACACACACACACACACACACACACACACACACACACACACACACACACACACACACACACACACACACACACACAACCCTCGCCCCTAGTAGCCCATCCAACACCCCCTTTATGTTTATTTTTACATTTATTTTCCAACTTTTGTTTTTCTTACTCTCATTTCTATTTTATGAAATAAACTTTCTGCGTATTATAACCAACTAACTGTGTTACGTTTTACGTTTTGTTGTTGAAAGTACGTTTATTTTAAGGTTATTTAAGTACAAATTATGCAATCTTTTACAGTGTTATGTGATAGTGACGAACGAAACACATTTAAATGTCATAATGAGATCGAATGACACTGATAGGTATGATGATAGAACGGCAGTGAAGATTGTCTTCATCAAACAACATTGTGTTACAAAGTACAAATAAATGGTACAGTCCAAAAGAGAGCTACTTTTCAACCAGCTGCCAACATTGGTACGTCCCACTGCTGCTCCGTCACCGTGTATACACACACATGCAAGATGGCGGCTTCATTGGAAGAAGAATTCGAAGATGCCCCCGACGTGGAGCCGTTAGAACCGACATTGAAGAACATTATCGAGCAGAAATCTCTGAAATGGATCTTTGTAGGGGGTAAAGGCGGCGTGGGCAAAACGACCTGCAGGTAAGTAGAGGGAAATATCCTGTGCTTCGTCACATGGTGATTACTCACTGTCACGTCATCAAGGACCCCAATTGAAATAAGCCAGTGGCTTTCTTGGGTTTTTATCCTGTTAGTTGACCTTGTATGTAATATGTACTTTCATGTACCTACTCCTGCAAATCTTCTAATAAAGTTTTCAATCAATCAATCAAAAAAAAAAAAAAACGTCTCAGTTCTCACCGCTAGCATCAGCTAGCCTCACACACTCCTGCTAGCCATAGGAATATAATCCGTTAAACCTCCGTAAGTGTGCGACCAGAACATGTCCTTTATCGCGAACATTAAGCGGTGTTATTGTTTTACATAGCAATTACCCGCAAGTAGATTTAGCCTTTGTTTAATTCTTCTCAACAATGGGAAGTATTATGTCTAAAATGTTGTGCTAGCTAGCCCAACTAGCAGTGAATCAAGCTGTCAGTCCCAATAGGCTGTCAGAGCTGTCAGTCCCAATAGGCTGTCAGAGCTGTCAGAGCTTGTTGTTGGCTGAACAACGACATGACTCACTGGCTGCTTCTGATCCTGTCCACTACTACGGACGTCTGGGCATCTGGTTACTACTATCCTGCTCACTTCACTACCAAATAAGCCTAGGTTGTTCTTCAAAACAAAAGCCCACGAAGCAACCCTAAACAAAGGAGTGACCTGTGTGACCATAGAAAGATTTGAGATTTGATTACGGTACTCATTTAAGCCACCACATCAGTGACAAACAGAGAGAGTCTTGTAAGGGGTCTAATTGAGCTGACATGAGTATATCATGTATATTACATTAAAAGTGTCTGTCTGTGTGTCTGTCTGTGCTCTTCTAAACTCCTTCTAAACCTTCTTCTCCACAGCTGTAGCCTGGCCGTCCAGCTGGCCGCGGTGCGAGAGAGTGTCCTGATCATTTCCACTGACCCGGCCCACAACATCTCCGATGCCTTCGACCAGAAGTTCTCCAAGGTGCCCACGAAGGTCATGGGTTACGAGAACCTCTTTGCCATGGTATGTCATGTAATGTGATAATAATATATGCCATTTTTAGCTGACGCTTTTATCCAAAGCAGTTTACATTGCAGCGAGTGCATTAATTTTTCAGTATATATGGTCCCAGCGGGAATCGAAAACCACAGCATAAGCATTGTTAGCTCTACCTGCTGAGCCACAGAGGACCACGTTAGCATCAGTCAGTACGTCAGCGTCTCAAATACAGATTCTCTGAGGGTCTCGCTTGTCTATAGTTTGTAGTTTGACCGATTGTTGTTGACACTTCACACTGTCTTACCAGTCTTATGAAGTGACAGTTGGAGTTCTGTACAAAAGCAAACGGTTGATTCTACATGCTCTCCGTCAACATGCGTTTAGACGTTTAGTTAGGCCGAAGTGAAGTGATTTTGTCGTCTTTCTCATCTAACAAAAAGGTTGTTGTGATCACAGTCCCGCATCATATGTGCCTGCAAGCGCTTTCCTTTCTCATGGATGTACCAGTTTCACACATGGGGATGACAGGGTTCCCACGGTCATGAAATTCCTGGAAAAGTTATGGAATTTGAAAAACTATTTTCCAGTCTGGAAAAGTTATGGAATTAACTTAACTGTTTTGGAAAAGTTTTGGAAATATACATTGTGTTTAAAATATGTTCACCGAGCATGTCGCCGGCGACATGGAACGAACACTGTTGTATAATAACTTCGCTCTCGTTCCGCATAGGAACAATAAATTGTATGGTGAAACCTACATTGTAGCTACAAGTAGAGCCCACCCCCGCGTCTAGACCAACCAGAAGTCTCTATATCGACGAGCCAATCGGAGGTAATGTTTTCATGTAGTGCGATGCCACCTAACTTGCTTGTTCGCTAATGCTACATAATAATGATCGGCAGTAGGTAGATCTTTTTGTATATCACAGCCTATCCATGTGATTTGCAGATTCGTCCTACTTGCTGGCTATCGTATAGCCTATAATAATTAGTTTGTATAGTTCGCGGTGCCGTGGTGAGGAGAGAAGACAAGAGATGAAAAACACTGCTGGGGGTCAGTATAGTAATGTGGCCTGGAGAAGGGAGGAGGTTCATTAGTTTTGATGTTCTTATATTCTTATTATTGCTTAGTCCCTTAGCAGGAAATAAATCTGGGCCAGTTGGCTTCAAAAGGACCATTGTTTAGTTTCTGTCCACAGTCTAGCTGCACCTGCAGACCAGAACGCACCATGTCCTCCACAGGGCTTTCAGACACATACAAAGAAATGAATAAGAAACTGCTTTGAAATGTGAATTCTGTCCAAAAACAGTTTTGTCTATAGTTATATACTTGTGTGGAGTGTTTTATTTTAGTGTATTTATACTAGTGTTCAGTGTTTCCTCCAGGAATTATTACAATGGTGGCGGATGGCCGTGACCGCGCGTGCACGCGCATGAAACGCGCACGCGCGCTCAAAACAACGATCACATTTTTTTTTCTTTCTTTTTTTTTTTCTAATCACAGCCAAAACTAGAGGATGGCCAAAAAAATAATAATATGAATATACAGAATATAAACTTGTGACTGACAGTCACATACACACACACACACAAAGATCATCAGCTATAATATAATACGAAGTAGGCCTACATGAGCACAAAAGCGGCTAACGTTACTGATTAACTGTTTACTGTAGTGCAGAGAGATGGTAGTCGTAGGCGGCGTATCAAATGACAAAGCTAAACGTTTAATGAAGGACATGAACGATTGTCAACAACACACTCAAGCAGTAAATAGAACAGTCTAAACAACTTGGGTACTACGGACGGAACAATAGTCTCAACCTATAGTTCCGTGCGTGAATTATGTCAACCCACCACATTACAGAAGTAAAATCACAGTCAGATGGAGCATTCGGTAAACAGCTGAGTATCAGCTGAGTTAAAGAAAACAAACTCTTACCTTTGATGAGACCCACATGAGCCCTGTTTTCCCGTACTTCTCCCGTGTGTCTCTTATTGTCCAAATGTTCCCTGAATTTTAGCTGCATGTTTTTCCAGCATGTAATTCCGTTGTCAATAAAAAAATCGTCTCCCCTTCTTTTCCCCTTGACAATACTGTGTCGTTGCTAAAGTGACGGCACATAAGAATCGTTTTTTGACTTGCTAATGTCTGCTAACGTAGCACTTGAAACTGGCGCCGTTCTCTGGACTGCAGCTGCTCCCGCGTTAGCATTAGCATCCATCTTTTCTTCTCCCTTCTCACCGTCACGAGCTCAAATGACACTTGTCGGCCGATCTAACTCTTAACACTCACTTACAGGACTTCTGACACCATGTCGTGTTATTCTATTAAACATACACGTGAGTCCTTCTGTATTTCAATGTAAGTGTCTTTATTTTAACTCGCTCTGTAAGCTCTACAATACCGGTCTCTTGTTGTCTCGTCGTAACCTGCCCACCTGACCTGGGGGGTATTCCATCAACGTCGCTAAAGGAAAATCCTGGCTTATTTTTGATAACTCTCGCGAGACCTATCAGAATATGCCTGGATATTTTTAAGAACTCTCGTGAGATTTATCAGACTAAACCTGGATTTTCCCTTTAGCGATGTTGATGGAATACCCCCCTGATGTCACTACGGTGGCCTGTACACAATAACAATAATACCACAGTTCACATTTAGACTAGGGATGCACCGAACATTCGGCCACCGAATGTATTCGGCCGAATATCGCAAAATAAAGCACATTCGGTATTCGGCCGAATGTGTGAAAACACCGAATGTTTACCACCGAATAGTGGGCGTGTTTTGATGAAGTTCCAGCGCCATCTAGTGGCGAAGATAATACCTATACTGATCCGATCTGGATCTCTCATAAACTGAACACGGACATTTCATTGAGTTAGATTCGTTCATTATTATTTTTGTAGCACTGCATTTTTTCTCTACAGTGTGAACACGAAGTGCAATTTGTTGAAGATATTCAGTGATATAAATATATAGATATATAAATAAACAAAGGACACCTTTTACACCCATTATGAGTGTTTACAGTGAGAGTGTGGGAGAGTTCTTAGATACTCATCTTTTTCGCAGCCATCTTTATTTTATTTATTGTGCTTTGTTGGTATAGACTGATGTCTGCTGGAATGTTCAATAAAAGTTTTTTTTTTTCAATCTCAATTTCTTTCTTTGAGAAGCATGAATAAAAAGCAAAAATTATTTAGTTTATGCAATGATAAAATTAAAAACTGCCGATATACATTCGGTATTCGGCCAAGTGTTTCCTTAAATTCGGCTTCGGCCTCGGCCATTTTATTATTTTTTGTGTGTGGACTGAATCAATTCGTGGCGGAGGAAATTCATTCGTGGCGGCCCGCCACCAATAAATGCATGTAGAGGAAACACTGGTGTTGTTCCGATACCATTTTTTTATCCCGATACCGATACCTGACCGTGCAGTACTTGCCGATACCGAGTACCAATCCGATACCACGGCGTTTGAAAAAACAAAACAAAAAAACATGTTTTTTGAGCCGCATACTCACCTCGACGTCAAATTATTGCTAACACTTAGTCTGGCACTGCTCAAAACCTTTGGAAAACAGGAACAAATACCAACAGAGAGTGAATGCTATAGAACTTTTTTTTATTGTCTACCTGGTAAGAAAATAAACCCCTGGTAAGAAAATCAACCCCTGACAAGAAAACTCCTGACAAGAAAATCAACCCCTTATAAAACCTGAAATGTGGCTCTCACAGATGCCAATCAGTGCAATATCCATTTAAGATATAAAACAGTCGTAGTAGTAGTGCAACAGCAAGTGAACATTTACAAACAAAATAACTTTAAGATATAAAACAGTCGTAGTAGTAGTGCAACAGCAAGTAAACAATTACAAACAAAATAACTTTAAGATATAAAACAGTCGTAGTAGTAGTGCAACAGCAAGTGAACATTTACAAACAAAATAACTTTAAGATATAAAACAGTCGTAGTAGTAGTGCAACAGCAAGTAAACATTTACAAACAAAATAACTTTAAGATATAAAACTGTACAAGTAGTGCAACAGCAAGTAAACATTTACAAACAAAATAAGGCCCATTTGAGACTAACATAAGATGTAGGCCTACCTGAGGGAATAATAATATTTTAGAAGTGCAGCCTGAATTTGGTAAAATAAATAAAAGGATATTTTAAATGTTAGGAAATGTTATCACAAATGTAAACAAACTCCACTTTAAAAAACAAAAACAAAAGAGCTGGAGCAAAATAAAGTGCACTGCACATTAGTGCAGACATGTCACATAGCAGCACTCAGTCCTCCAAATTAAAATCCTTAGGCTTCAAGTTCAAATACATAGGCAGGTTCTTCTTTAAGAAGATGAGCATTTCTACTCTCTCTCCTAGCAGCCTGTTCCTCTTTTCATCCAGTATGTTGGAAGCTGTGCTGAACAGTCTCTCGCTATCTACACTAGTAGAGGGAGCACAGAGAAACACTGCAGCAGTAGCAGCCAGGGTGGGGAACCGTTCCTTATTCTTTCCCCAGTACTCAAATGGGCTCTCTAAGCGGTGGATGGTTTTCTCAGCCAGATATGTCTCTATCTGTACCTGTGTAGCTGTGCTGCTGGCCCCGCCTTGTTCCTCATCATGCTCTTGCAGGATTTCCTCATACAGCCCCTTAAAGCAGCTCTTGCTGGTCCTGCTGCTTGTGAGGGGCTCTGCTTCCATCCGTGAGGCCTTGTTGGCTGGCTCTGCTGCCAGTGATCGAGACTCCTCAGTCTTCTCCACCTCTTGGATCAGTGCACTCTTTGCAAGCTTGCTGCTTTCCACACTTGTGAAGTATCTGCAGTAACATAGTAAACAAAATACACGTGTTGAATAAAGTAAATATTTACACTTAACGTTTATACTTAATCAGCACACTATTATACACACCTGTCTTTGTAACGCGGGTCCAAGAGGGTTGCAACAGCATACTGGGGCTCCTCCTCGACGGTCTGGAACCTTTTGTCGACAGCCGCTAGTAGGGTTGCTTTCATTGTTTTTATCCCGCTGTCCTCCTCGGTCTCTCGGGTCAACAGTCGCTTCAGTACCACCACCGTGGGGACGACTTCAGACGCGATGGAGGTGCTAAAGCTGATTTGTTTCGGAATCTCCTCGAATGGAGCCAGGACGATGTTTACTTTTTCAAGTAAAGCCCACTGGTTGGTACTCAGGGTGGCTGGGAGGTCGTAGTCAGCCGCGTAGGCTGAGAGAGATCTCTTCTGCTCCAGCAGACTCTCTGTCATGTAGAAGGTGCTATTCCACCGGGTGGACACATCTTGTTTCAGCCGTTTGATTGGCATTCCAAGTTCAGTCTGTACAGTTTGCAGACGTGAAGTGGCCAGTGGGGAATGCTTGAAGTGGCCGATGATCTTTCTCCCATTGGCCAGCGCGTCGCACACACTCCGCTGTGACAGTAGGCCTTCCTGCACCACTAGCTGGATCAAGTGGGCAAAGCATCCCATTCTCGAAACACCCAAGTCCCTCATCGCCTTCTTCATGTTGCTGGCGTTATCACAGAGAATGGCGTGGACCTTCAATAATGAGTAATAATACATTATTAAGTAAATATAAACAACAAGTGAAAATAAAAACACAGGAGAAAATACAACATTTTAGAGTAAGACAAGAACAAAGAAGTAGGCTAATGTTACCTTGGACTTTGGGATGTTCCAGTTAAGCAGCATACTCTCAATTGCTTCTGCAATTGCTTCACCAGTGTGGGACCCCTTGAACTCGTTTGCATGCAGCACAACGCTTTCCCGGTTGTATGATTCGGAGTCCACCCAGTGAGCAGTTAAACTAAGCAGGGACAGTGGGGAGACGTCGCTGGTCCAAATATCCGTAGTGAAGCTGATGGCCTGCACCTTTCCTAGCTTATCTGAAACATGCTCAGTCACCTTCTTATTGAGGGCAGGGACGGCCGTCTCCGTGATGTATTTGCGGAATCCCACATTGTCAACAAAGGAGAGGGGCAGGTCACAGAGCACAATCATTTCAGACATTTTCTCAGTCATCTTTCTTGCCATTTCACTCGTCGCGTCCCACTGGTCCTTTTTATGGAATGAGCTACTCAGCGTTTGTTGTTTTGGTCCATCCGTTCTCTTGCTCGCTGTCGCAGCTGCAGCAGAAACAGAAACTCTTCGTGCTCTTTAATATGTTTTGCCTTTAAATGCTTAATTAAGTTGCTAGTATTGAAACTGGCAGCTTTAGTGCCACCCCTCGACACATTGAGACCGCAAATTGTGCATTTAGCCGTTGTACACACCGGACTATCCACCTTGAAATATCTCCAAACCGCCGACATGTTCTCCTCACTACACCTCTACAGCATGCGTGTTTGTTTTTCCGCGATAGTGAAAGTTTGGTATCGGGTGTTATTATTTGTTAATACTCGCCGATACCGATACCAGCATTTGTGTGCGTATCGGTGGCCATGCCGATACTAGTATCGGTATCGGAACAACACTAATTTATACCTAAGGCCTCATAGAACAATTTTCAACATCCAAAAGTCTTCTATCTCATTCTGTACAGTTTGTAATCAATACATATTGTGAAGTTTTAGAACAGTTTTTTGTTTTATTTTGTATGTTGCTTTTGTGGTCATTTTGAAATACACATAGTCTCCTAAAATTATATATGATAACATACCACAAAAGAGCATTTTGCGCTGAATACAATGATATGCAACACTTGATAGTTCCATTTGGGATTACATAAGCTTATTACAAATTAAAATTATTAAAATTGGGAAAATAGAACAATAGACCCCTGGGGGCAGTGTCTAGATCCCAGACAAATGGTTGCTCACAAAGAGCAGTGTGTGATCAAAAGGAAAAGAGTCCTGCAAACCCTTGTCACTGCAAATCAAGTGAATGAGTCAGTGTGTGATGATGTCTTGAGAGAGTACAGGGCGTTCTGTGATTTTGCTCTGGTCACTCCAGGTTTCAGAGAATTTTCCCCCACCTCAGATAGAGTGGATACTCTGTTTCATGAGACCATGGGTTCTAGCACTGAATTCAAAAGACTTTGGGATGTGGTGAAGGTGCTTCTTGTGATGTCCCATGGACAGGCAAGTGTGGAGAGGGGTTTCTCTGTCAATAAAGAAGTTGAGGTAGAGAATCTGAAGGAACAGACCTTGGTGGCCCAGAGACTCATTATCGACCACATTAGGGCAGTTGGAGGAGTGTGTGAAGTTCCGATCACAAAAGAACTGCTTATATCAGCTGCAGGTGCAAGGCAGAAGTATTGTACCTACCTTGATGAGCAAAAGAGAGAGAGAAATAGAAAGACTCTTGACATGAAAAGCTATACTGTAGCATTTGGTTATTTGTTGTTGTTTGTTGATAAATGCTACATTCACTTCAATGCATAATTGAATACAAGAATACAGGTACAGCTCAATAAATTAGAATATCATGGAAAAGCATGTAAGTAAAAAAGAAAAGTAAATTTATTCCAGTAATTCAATTCAAAAAGTGAAACTCATATAATAGGCTATAGATTCATTACACACAAAGTGACATATTGCAAGCCTTTATTTCTTGTAATTGTGATGATTATGGCTTACAGCTCATGAAAACGAATGAGCTGTAAGTTGTCTGTCAGTATCTCAGAAAAATTAGAATGATAAAACCAATAAAAAAAAATGTAATACAGAAATGTCGGCCTTCTGAAAAGTATGTTCATTTGGTCGGGGCTGGAGGAAGAGCGGAGAGGCACAGAATCCAAGTAATTTTCCACGATATTTTAATTTATTGCACTGCACCTGTATGGGTGCCATAGACTCCAACGCCATTGCGCAATGCCCCAGGATAGGTGGTAATGTTGGATAGACACAACTTCCCTTACATTAACCATGCTACATTTTTGCTACACTGCTGAGGCTCATTATTGCGCTCTATAAACTAAGTCATGGAAATTAGGTAAAATAATATTATGGAAAAGTTATGGAAAAGTTTTGGAAAATCATTGGTGAAAAAGTGTGGGAACCCTGGGATGAAATAAACTGTACTTCAACAACTTTGTCTCGGACTTGTTTGGAGAGTTCCTTGGTCTTCATGGCAGTGTTTGGTTGGTGGTGCCTCTTGCTTAGGTGTTGCAGCCTCTGGGGCCTTTCAGAAAAGGTGTGCATATACTGACAGATCATGTGACACTTAGATTGCATACAAGTGGACTTCATTTCACTAATTATGTGTAGGGCTGCCACAAACAATTATTTTCATAGTCGACTAGTCACCGATTATTTTAACGATTAGTCGACTAATCGGATCATAAATTACAGCTTATCGCACAATTACTCAATCGCTCTTATTTAACTATCATCTTCTAAATCAGCTTCTAAATTTAGCTTGAAGTTGTTAGTTGTTGTTGTAGGCATGTGCTAACTAAAAATAAAGACAATTAAAATGATTGTTCACTCAAAAATAGATATTTTAATATTTTACATTCTTTTTTTCAACGTTGTGGTTGAAATGCTCCCACACTTTAGACGTACGAGGACGGGAAGACATTTCTCCGTTTGTTTTTCCGGGGATGTCACGTGTGTCCCGGATGACCGACACTGCGCATGTACATCAAAGACACTGGGAGACGCTAGCCAGTGGCAGCTTCAGGGAAGAAAAACGAATGCTTATCGCTTATATTGCATCTTGCATATTGCATATTATCCCCTTATTGCAGGCCGGCATTGTAAATAAGAATTTTGTTCTTAATTGTCTCGCCTGGTAAAATAAAGGTAAAAAAAAAAAAAATCTTGTCGGCGACGATTTTGGTAATCGACGTCGTCGCGACTAGTCGACTAATCGTGGCAGCCCTAATTATGTGACTTCTGAAGGTAATTGGTTGTACCAGAAGTTTTTAGGGGCCTTATAACAAAGGGGGTGAATACATATGCACATGCCAATTTTCAGTTCTTTATTTTTTTTAAATTCTTTTTTTATATATATATTTCTCATTTCATTTAAAAACTAACACTATTTTGTGCAGATTCATCAAATAAAATTCTGATTAAAAAAATGTTTAAATTACAGGTTGTAATGTAATAAAATAGGTAAAAAGCCAAGAGGGGTGAATACTTTTGCGAGGCACTGTATATCCTGATTTTACTGATCTCTCTGTGTGTGTGTGTGTGTGTGTGTGTGTGTGTGTGTGTGTGTGTGTGTGTGTGAGCGCAGGAGATTGACCCGAGCCTGGGTGTGTCAGAGCTCCCGGATGAGTTCTTTGAGGAGGACAACATGCTGAGCATGGGGAAGAAGATGATGCAGGAGGCCATGAGCGCCTTCCCAGGCATCGACGAGGCCATGAGCTACGCAGAGGTCATGAGGTCAGCTACTGGTCAGCTACCTAGGGCCAACACACTTAACAGGGTTCCCACGGGTCCTTGAAATCCTTGAAAGTTTGTGAATTTGAGATAAGAAAATCAAGGTCTTAAACGTTTTTGAACATAGACATGGGTCATTGAAAGTTTAAATTCCCCCCCCTCTCTCTCTCTCTCTCTCTCTCTCTCTCTCTCTCTCTCTCTCTCTCTCTCTCTCTCTCTCTCTCAAAAGAAATATATATATTCAAAAATGTTTTACTTAGCTCGTCAACTAGTGAATAAGTCTGTATTGCTTAACTTTACACATTTCACAATATGTGTGGTGGCCTGGGAAAACCCTTCACATGGTGGCATTTTGACATTTTCATTTTTTTATATTTCCATAAATTAAAAGTTCTCAGCTATTCATAACTGGTTGAATGACTGAGATAGCCCTTTATTTAAAAAAGTTATGAGCATTTTAATGTATCATGTCAAAAAAAGTGAAAGATGAGAAATGCTGCCCCCGACCCCTTTCTCCTCCGGGTCGGGGGAGGAGCCTATGCAGATCGGCCGGTCTCGTTTGTCTGCTTGTGATGCAGACAAACTACCCACCACAAAAACATAAAAATAAGTACTTTCTCTTTTGTTTTCTTAAAATGTTTATTCACCATAATGTAGTATGGAGTTCAAAGTACTAGAATACCACATAATATCAAAATCGCGATTTCCATCTATTTTTGCTCTTTGCCACAAACGACATCCGACGGGTTTTCCCAGGCCACCACACATATATTGTTTTGCTGTGCTGAGGTAGAGAAGGCAAGAGACCATCTAGTGTTCACACATTCAAGTCTCTCTTTTTAATTGTTGTCTGTGAGCGGATAGTTCCTATTATATAAATTCTCATCTAGATCTGTCTCAAACTATGCTGTGTTAGGTCCTTGAATTTGAGGGAATTGAGTCTTGAAAGTCCTTGAAAGGTGCTTGAATTTGATGTTTCAGAAGGTGTTGGAACCCTGACTTAATGATGACAGTTATTTCTTAGTGGAATTGAACACACACACTACCATGCTGTCTGTCTTGCCTTTGTTGCTGTGAATGGAAACATTTAAATAAAAACAATAGGTGTTGAAGGTAGATGCACAATATTTGTAGAAGGAATACTCAAGCACACACATCTATCTCTAGACACACACACAGAGTTATGTCATGGCCTAGGCCCTCTCCTGAAAAAATTAACTCTGGATAGGGTCGGGGTTGGTCTGTACGTAGTGATGGAGACAGGAAGAGCAACTGACTCATCTCCTAGGAGAGAAGTTAGAGAGTAGTCAGACTTTCTATTCTGGAGAGGGTGGAAAAAATCAAGCTCTTCAACATTCTCTCTCCCTCCCCCTCTCTCTCACTCTTTCCATTACTCTTTCTTTCTCTTTCTCCCCCCCCCCTTCCTCAGGTTAGTGAAAGGCATGAACTTCTCAGTAGTCGTGTTCGACACTGCCCCCACTGGCCACACCCTGCGCCTGCTCAACTTCCCCACCATCGTGGAGAGGGGCCTGGGCCGCCTCATGCAGATCAAGAACCAGATCAGCCCCTTCATCTCCCAAGTAAGGCCAACTACCAACATCTGTTAAATGTGTACTACATGTGATACTGGATTGGGGCCTGCTGTATTGCGGCATGATTTCATCATCCTGTTCTTTAAGCATGACCCTCTGCTCTCTCTCTCTCTCCCTCTCTCTCTGCCTCTCTCTCTCTCCTCACCCCCCCCCCCCCCTCCTCTCACTCTCCCTCCCTCTCTCCCTCCCTCTCTCTCTCTGCCTCTCTCTCTCTCTCTCTGCCTCTCTCTCTCTCTCTCTGCCTCTCTCTCCCTCCCTCTCTCTCTCTCTCTCTGCCTCTCTCCCTCCTCTCCCTTCCTCTCCCTAGATGTGTAACATGCTAGGCCTGGGTGACATGAATGCGGACCAGCTGGCCTCTAAGCTGGAGGAGACACTACCAGTCATCCGCTCTGTTAGTGAACAGTTCAAGGACCCGGTGAGTCAAACACAGTGCACTGTCTCCAAGGGATACCTCAGAAGCTAAATTGGGCATGTTTGTTGTCTGCTGCTGTGACAAAAGCCTGCAATCACCGCAGCTAGAAGAACCAGGGTTGAAGAAGACTGGTCTGAATCTGTTACTTCACTGTGTTGGGAGTCAGAATACTATTCGGTTGTTAAGTCTGACGTCACGCGTGACGTTTAGCAATTTCCGTGTCCAAATAAAAAATTCGCTGTACCAGCCAGTGTACTAAAGCGGTAGAATGACAGTTCAATCGTTTTTTGACTCAGATCTATTCATACAACAAGGGACACAGCACTGCGGCATTTCGAAGAGAGCGCCTCAGCCAACATTAGACCTGGAAACACGTCACGACTTAACAACCGAATAGGCTGGTTTCACAGACAAGGCTTAAGCCTAGTCTTGGACTAAAGTACACTTCCAATGTGAAATCTGCATTGAAGATGCTTTTTAGTCTTGGATTAAGTCTTAAGCCTTGTCTGTGAATCCGGCCCTATGTATGTTCGAGATTGTTGTTGGATTCTTTTGCTAGCATATCAGCCCGATAGAGCTCTCAGGTCTTCTGACGCTGGCTTTCTGGCTTTCTTTTTTCTGTACAAAAGAAGGGATTTGGTGAGGCTGCATTCTCATTTTATGCACCCAAATTCTGGAATGCACTGCCAGTTTACATTAGGGATGCAACCTCAGCAAATGTTTTCGAGTCAAGACTAAAAACCCATCTTTTATTTCCTTTAAATGACTAAATAATATAATATATTAATATTATATGTCTGTCTGTCGGTGGATTTAATAATATATATTAATATAATATAATGATAAAAGCACTTTGAGCTGCAACGTTTGCAGGAAAAGTGCCATACAAATAAAAGTTATTATTATTATGATTATTATTCTATGTGCTAGCTGCTTTTGATACCGTCAGTTTGTGTTTGACGTGTCTCTCTCTCTCTCTCTCTCTCTCTCTCTCTGCTGCTGCTGCTCACCCTGGTCTACAGGAGCAGACGACCTTCATTTGTGTCTGCATCGCTGAGTTCCTGTCTCTGTACGAGACGGAGCGCCTGATCCAGGAACTGGCCAAGTGTCACATCGACACACACAACATCATCGTCAACCAGCTGGTCTTCCCAGACTCAGAACGGCCCTGCAAGATGTGCGAGGCCCGCCATAAGATCCAGTCCAAGTACCTGGACCAGGTGTGTGTGTGTCTGTGTCTGTGTCTGTGTCTTTCTCTGTGTCTGTGTCTCTGTGCATGGGGTCGACGACAACAACAGACTTGCATGGTGTATATGGCAGTATGGTTTCATACTGTCAGTATCATTGTTAGGGCCAGGAGTTTTTCTTGTCCACGTGACCTGGAACAGGAAAACCTAGTACGGTAGAAGTTGTCTCCACACTTCCTGCCTTCATGTAATTAAGCGTTATGGAACTCAAAGCCGTGGTATATCGTGGATATCGGCACAGCTAGCGGGGTGGTTAGGCACGAAGCCGTTACACACCCTAGCTGTGCCGATATCCACGATATACCACGGCTTCTCGTTCCATAACGCTTTTATACAACGGTTACCACATTTATCTATCAATATTTCACAGAAGAAACTTTTAATTAACGTATTTTAATGGAACTATGTTTTATTGTAAGTGTATTCATCCGCTGAACAGTAGGGTTGGGTACCGTTTGGTTTTATTCGATACCGGTGCCAAATCGTTACTTTAAAAACGGTACCGGTACCGAAACGGTACTTAAATCGGTACTTTTGATTTAAAAAAAAAATCTATATAGAAATCCAGGATTTTTCACATCAGTGGTCACTGACGCGATTTTCTGAGTGCACGCCATTAATGCAGAGCGGCGATGTTTTATATAAGCAGGGTATCCGCGGTGTCTTGAAAAGTATTAAAAGTTGATAAATCAATTTTGGGAAAATCAAGACCCTTAATAAGTATTAAAAAGTCTTATCACGATTTTATGAGGTCTTGAATTTTGTTGGTATTTTTCTGAATTAGACTCTGTCCAAAGAGTTTGAGTCCTAAAAACTTTTAGTAAAAGTTTATGTGAATTTATTAGTTTTATTAAAAAAAACAAAGATGAAAACGGAAATTCTGTTGTATGATAGTGGTCTAGTCTATTGCAAACTAAAACTGTTAAGTTAAAGGTGTCACTGATGTCAACGGTTACAGCTCGAAGTGGCGCTGAGGTCTGGAAAAATATTGACAAAGTCTTTAAAAAGTCTCAGAAAGGTATTGAAATTAACCTCAAGATTCCTGTATATACCCTGATAAGGTGATCAACTACCAACATATCCTGATGCTACAGCTGCAGCAGAACATGGGGAACTACAGCACTGAACATAGGTTACCGTATAATATACATGTGACTGACAGATCCGCCCAAGACACACACACACACAGTGAAAGATAATCAGCTCATTGAATATGAAGTACACAAGAGTACACACAGAACCGGGAACGCGCATACAGCACTGAACAACATCCGTAGAATATAAACTTGTGACTGACAGTCACATACACACACACACACACACACACACACACACACACACACTGAAAGATTATCAGCTCATCAATATGAAGTAGGCCTACATGAGAGTACACGCACAAAACGGGCTAATTAACTGTTTACACAAGTAAAATCACAGTGTGACAGTCAGATGAAGCATTCGGTAAACAATCAACATCAAGGTAATGCATCAGCTGAGTTAAAGAAAACCAACTTTTACCTTTGATGACACCGACATGAGCCCTGTTTTCCCATACATCCGCCGTTCTGTTCGTGATGATTTTAGATTATTTTTGCACCGCGCATATTGCCCTGTAATTAGACCATGCGACCACAGCTTCCGTGTGTCTCTTATTGTCCAAATGTTCCCTGAATTTTAGCTGCATGTTTTTCCAGCATGTAAATCCGTTGTCAATAAAAATTCGACTCCAATTCTTTCCCCCTGCCAATAAAACGTTGTTAAAGTGATGGAGAGACGCAAAGGAGAGGGATTTCCTGAAATCCATATTTCCCGCTAAATTCAGACCAATCACAAAACTGTTTTGCAAGCGCGTTGCCTCGCACTTGTTGAGAGCGATTCAGTCTCGGATTACATGCACTGAGTGGAATTTTAACAGGCGATGTCACGTGCGGTTGCATGTAACGTCCGTTTCGGACACCAGGGGGCGAGAGAGGAACCGAAACGAGGCACCGAAATCTCTGTTGCAATTCGGTTCGGTAGGTACCGAATGTAAAGTAACCGGTACCATACCGGTACCGGTTTTCGGTACCCAACCCTACTGAACAGTTGTTTATCGGTTGCTAAGCAACGGTAAGAATGTAAATATATACAAACGCGGAGTAATATGAAAAGTTGTGTCAACATTCCATTTAGCCGTGCGTATATCATGGATATCAGCACGGCTGGAACGCAAACTGACCAATAGAGACAATGGACCAAGCTGACCAATAGAGACAATGGACCGGATCTATCCGTTGTATAATGGTGGTTTTCTTCTTCTTCCTGTGTCCCAGATGGAAGATCTATATGAAGATTTCCACATAATCAAGTTACCACTGCTGCCCCACGAAGTACGAGGGTCCGAAAAAGTCAACACCTTCTCCATGCAACTCCTGGAGCCTTACATCCCCCCCACCAAGTGAACAGCTCAACCCCCCCCCCCCCCCCCCCACAGCCGCAGCTTGAACCTCCTCAGCTCCTCTATGACCCAGCAGCATCACTCATCATCATTCAGCGTCTTTGAGCCTCGGAAAAGCGCTATATAAATCCAATAAATTATTATTATTATTATTATCACCCCTACAGCAAGACCATCGTCATCCTCCTCTTCCTCCTTGTCTTCATCATCGTCCGAACCAGAACCTTCAACTACAGCAAGAAGCACACACACATACACACACACACACACACACACACACACACGCACACTACCAGCTCATGTTATACAGTTGAAAGAGAGAAAGAAAGCGGCCCACGGAAACGATCTTGTGGTGTCATCTGTCACTTCTCTCTCTCTCTCTCTCTCTCTCTCTCTCTCTCTCTCTCTCTCTCTCTCTCTCTCTCTCTCTCTCTCTCTCTCTCTCTCTCTCTCCCTACCGACCATTCTCCATATCTCACCTGGGAACGATGTACAATTCCTGAAGAATTTAACTTATTCTCGCGAACTTTCAGTGCCCCTCCCCAACCATTCCCATCCTTTTTTCCCTTCGGTGTCCAGCCTCGATTATCTGCAAGTGTCTATGACGGCAAAAGTATGTCTGGTGCTGTGTATTTTCAGTATAAAACAGCTTTGAGATGGTCGACTGTAATCTCTTTTGTTTGCCCCATTGATTTATCTAGGTTCTATCTGTTTCAGTTCTTCAACTTTAATTTAGCTTCCTAAATTTCGTTGTTTGGTACCTGTACTGTAGCAATGACAAATAAAGTCCATTCCATTCCATATACTGCCCCCTGGTGGTGTTAGGAAATAAAGACAGATATAACCCAGGCTATGAGAGAACAGGGGGTGGGAAGGTTTGCTGCCAGTTTTGGGTGAAGTCTGGTGTTTTTGCAGGCCAGGGTGAAGTTAGGCTCACTACCCCCAGGGTGAGCGGATGTTATGAAAGGGGAAGACGGGTGGAGGAAGGACGGAAGAGGGGGGAGGGAGTGATGGAGTAGGAGGGTATCGAGATATGTTTGCCCTCCAATTCATCAACCCCCCCCCCACCGCAAACCATCAGAAACGATGAATGAGGGTGATTTGAGAAGTAGCATTATAGTCAGATGTTATGTCACGGGTGCTGTTGTGGCACAAATATACCTTGCCTCGACCAACAACATTTAGTTAAATCTTTGGTTGCAGTTAAAACAGAAACAGTATCATTTCATCTATACCCAGATGGCCACTTGTAATTATTTTATGCCAATCTGGTTGTATCTAATAAAGCTTATGGAACAATAATAGGAGACCCTGCAGTTTTTGTATAAAGCCCCCCTCCCTCCCTCCCCCTTTCCTTGCATCCCTTAGTTTCTCCCCCTTCATATGTTTAGTTGAGGGCTCAATATTCGGGAACACATTTAGAGTGATGTTGGCTTATTTAATGCCTTATTGGTGCATTATATAGTATATGATAAATTGATTACTGAATGTTGCTTGATTCCTTGTTGAACAAAAATAAATGGTTGGTTGGTTATTTTGGTAGTATTTAGACAACACAGCGTTTGTCACTGTTGCGTTTTGTGTGACCTGCATTTTGCTTCTTTTTCGCACAACTCAATAATATAAGGAGCTCTAACAGTACATGGCTCCCTGTCGATAGGGCCTGACAATGAATACACACTTGACTACACATACAAGAGTAGTAGTTGTATAACTAAACTATAGCCTCCATATCTCTGCAGCAGCACAAGTGATGGTCATAAGCGCCGAGGCTTTTTCTTCAACCTTACAATATTATGCGTTTCAGTTATGCGTCTTTTTCTCTTCCCGATAAAGAATGTCAGTGAATGTGAGAACACAAATGTGCCTCCGTCGCAGCGACACTTGCCTTACTTGTGTTTTTAGATTCACATCGGTTCCATTCCTAATTTCATTAGATGTTGTGTAACATCCAATTGAAAACGCGCTCTTTTGGACGCAAACACCAAGACGCACAGACACGCACCAATACTCTGTGGCGCACCACGGCTGGTTGAGCAACAGATTTGCCTTGACAAATCCTGACTTTGAGGGTAACTTTCATCTACACTTCAGAACTTGCAAACAAGTCTCCCGTGGAGTCGGTAAAGTACAGTGGTTATCGAACATTATGGCAGACCTGATAAAGACACTAAAGCTTAACACCTTACTTAAGGCACAGTGAATTACATGTTTTAATCACATATGACCATTACTTTTTTTTACCTGTTTTGGCGTAATTTTTACTCAGACAACAGGGCTTTTACTCAGTGACAGGGCATATCCTCTGTTTTGGTACTCCCAGTGTTTTACGCAAGCGGTTCCTGACATCCGTGTGCTTCTCGGCGGCCTGTCGCTTGTGGTCCATCACCAATTTGAAATGCACTGTGCCGAGCTTTGGTTTCCCAGTCGGGGGGCTGCGCTAACGAGCTCCGCGCTCCTTCCCTTTTTCGGATTTACCCCAGGGCGCTCTGACTACTGAACGCACTGCTGAGACTCCAAGGATTATCCCAGGTCTTCTTGTTACTGCTACGCTATTATGTCTCAGTTTAAAGGTCTGACGCCAATGGATATCCGTGAAGTTGTACGTAGAAAACCGTAATAATAATAAATAGCCAACATTTCATGATCTATAATGAGTTGATTAAGAACTTTTGCCAACAATTACGTGCAAACTTTAGACAACTGCAAAGTGTGTACCCTAAGGATTAAGGCAGTGGGGTAAGGATGTTTGTCTACTATCTATAAACCTCTACCAAGTCTCAATTTCACAGAAATTCATAACTCACAGGCTATAGGCTTTCTTTGACAGTTCTTACCTGTTTGCAATGCCCTGTAGCTATATAATTAAGTTTGACTGCAAACATCTGCGTGTTTATAGACTTATAATTTGCAACCTATTATTTCCCCCCAAAGATATTGTTTCTTTCCCAGAACTAAATCCATAAATTGCGTCATGACTGTCACCTACACTGCAAGAGTTGCCAATGCGCGTTTCTGTGGCTTCTCCAAATTGCTTCTTGCCTGGAGGGGAAGCATCTACAAGGTTTTATATAAGGAGTTCCTTGCTTTCTTCGCCATGTACACTGCAATCAGTGTCACGTACAGGTAAGACAGTCTATGCCTTTTTATAAGGCTTTCTAAAACATACCCTAAATGTCTGAAATATATTTGTACCATACCATAACTGTGAGATAAGATTATACTCTATTATTCCCAAAAAGTCGTAGAAAAGAAAAGCGTGTGGTCCATGGTGGGGAACCGCTTAAATATTAATAATAATAAGAATAATAATATTATTCTTATTCTTATTATTATTATTATTATTATTATTATTAAAACATGTATTTTTTCCTTTCTCTCTTTCCTTCTCCCCTCTTCAGATACCTCCTTTATGACGACCAGAAGAGGTATTTTGAAAAACTGGTGATCTACTGCAACCACTATGGCAGTCTTATCCCCATGTCCTTTGTGCTAGGTGGGCTGCTATGTCAATAACACAATAACAATAACACATACGTATGATTAACAAACCTTAGTGTACTGTACCACAAATCAGAACGGCAGCATTTATTTGTGTGCAACAGGTTTTTATGTGACGCTGGTGGTGAATCGCTGGTGGAGTCAGTACACCTGCATCCCGTTACCTGACCGGCTGATGTGTATGCTCTCTGGCGGCCTGCAGGGGGCGGACGAGCGCGGGCGGCTCCTACGACGCACGATGATGCGCTACGCGAGCCTGTCCGCGCTGCTGATACTGCGCTCCGTCAGCACGGCCGCGTTTAAGCGGTTCCCCACCATGGACCATGTCGTGGAGGCAGGCAAGTACTCAGATTAACTGTGAATTTGTATAGGATTAACTTGTTTGAGATGTATATGTTGATTAACAGCACGAGAGAGTTTGTCCATATGCAAACCCACAATGTATCCCACCTCTCTCACTGTAGTAAGTAAGTAAGTAAGTAAGCCTTGAGAACCGATGGTTCTCGATCCTAATGGCCCTTAGCCAGCAGGAGCCTATCTCCTGTTTCCGTTGTGTGAGACGGTATGTCGCTGGTATGTCGCAGGGTCTGAACCCCCAATCCAACCCTTAATCCTGAGTGCCAAGCAGGGAGGCATCGGGTACCATTTTTTATAGTCTTTGGTATGACTCGGCCGGGGATCGAACTCACGACCTCCTCCCAATCTCAGGACAGACACTCTAACTGCAAGGCCACTGAGCTGGTAGTAAAGCCACACATTTTGCTTTCCCCTGTGCTGTGCAAAGTGTTGGCCCGCTATCTCCTGGCATTACCCATGCTCTGTGATTCCTCTCTACTGCAGGGTTCATGACCAGAGAAGAGCGGAAGAAGTTTGAGAGCCTACAGTCCCCCTATAACAAGTACTGGGTGCCCTGCGTGTGGTTCACCAACCTGGCCTCTGTGGCTCGCTGTGAGGGCAGGATCAAAGACGACAGCACCCTCAAACTCCTGATGGAGGTACGACAACACACACATACACATACACACACACACACACACGCACACGCACACATACGCCCACACACACACACACGCACACGCACACGCACACACACACACACACACACACACACACACAAACACGCACACACACACACACACACACACACACAAACACACACACACACACACAGTATACACTGTAAAGTACTTACTGTATGTCTGTCTGTGTGTCTGTCTATCTGTCTGTGTCTGTCTGTCTGTGTGTGTGTCTGTCTGTGTGTCTGTCTATTGGCAGGAGCTCAATGCCTTCAGAGGAAACTGCAGTATGCTTTTTCACTATGACATGATCAGTGTGCCCCTGGTCTACACCCAGGTACGTGTGTGTGTGTGTGTGTGTGTGTGTGTGTGTGTGTGTGCCCCTGGTCTACACCCAGGTACGTGTGTGTGTGTGTGTGTGTGTGTGTGTGTGTGTGTGTGCCCCTGGTCTACACCCAGGTACGTGTGTGTGTGTGTGCCCCTGGTCTACACCCAGGTACGTGTGTGTGTGTGTGCCCCTGGTCTACACCCAGGTACGTGTGTGTTTGTGTGTGTGCCCCTGGTCTACACCCAGGTACGTGTGTGTTTGTGTGTCACACAATTGTCGTTTTAGGGGGGTCCCTGTGTTTTCTGTGTCGTCGTTTCTTCTTGTATTAATCGTCCCTCAGGTGGTGACTCTGGCTGTGTACAGTTTCTTCTTGGCCTGTCTGATTGGACGCCAGTTCCTGGACCCCGCCCAGGGCTACCCTGGTCATGACCTTGACCTCTACGTCCCCATCTTCACCCTTCTCCAGTTCTTCTTCTACGCCGGCTGGCTGAAGGTACGAGGGCACGTTGCGTTCAGAAATCTTCCCCGCAGCAGTAAACAGCACAAATATGACCAACGCTTCCCTCCCTCTCCTCCTTAAGGTGGCAGAACAGTTGATCAACCCTTTTGGAGAGGATGACGACGACTTTGAGACCAACTGGCTGATTGACAGGAACTTCCAGGTCCACATTGCTTTAGTTATTTATTTATTTAATTTTTTCCTGAGTGGGACAGTCCCGCTCATATTTTTCATTTTATTGCACAGATATAGTGAGGAGGACAGACAGGAAAGTAAGGAGAAGAAGGGAGAGAGGGGCATCCTCAGGGCACGGGCCGGATTCGAACCCAATGCCGACATGGGCGTAATGTGTGCACTGTAGACCACTGGACCACCCCAGGCCACATCGCTTTAGTTTTTAATGCTTTCTTTCAGTTTACTATCTAAAGTTTAACTGTACATTTCACCGCCCTTCGTCCTTGTTCTGTACATATCATACTGTACATACATCTCATGTCTCATGTCTTTTGCACTATACACTATTTGCACTGGCGTCTGGCGACATGCCAATCTGTGTTTCGTTGTCTTAGTACTTGTACTCTGTCAATGACAATAAAGTTCAAATCTAATCTAACGTAAATACACATACACAGTTTATGCACAGTATGATATGTACAGAACAAGGTTGTACAGAACAGAAATGTACAAGGTGTACGAGGTGGAGGGGGTGGAGGGGGGCTGGCTGGGGGGGGTAGAGGTATGGGGGGGGGTGGGGGGGGGGGCTAGGGGGCAAGGCTACTACTGGGATTTTCAGTTCAGCAGATTGACAGCTGCAGGGAAGAAGCCTGCTGGTGCTGGGAGCCTAGACTCATGCACAGCCTCCCATGTGGGACTTGAGGCACAACTGCCAGGGCCAGTGACAGGTTAAAAGTGTCGGTGAAGACCTTGGCCAGCTGCCCAGCGCACACCCTGAGCCAGTGGTGTAGTCTAGTGTTTTCTAGTGGGTATACTGTGATTTTCCCCTCCCAGCCTCATATCGTTCATTTCGGAACGCCATGAAAATACATATGCGCTCCCTGTCTAACGTTATATATCTAACATTACATGTTATAAGGCTGATCTGTGCAAGATAGTAGGCTACTGCATTTTGACATTTCATGTCGCATCTGATCTCCCCCCTTTGATGGTATATGACGCTATAGTCAGTCCCAATGGTCCAAAATTCAAGTGCTTCGTAACACAGACGGGGTGAATCTTATGAATGAAAGTGAAAGTTCTGTCACAAAACGCTGTTACGTATCCTCACACGTTTTTAAGTGGGTATATGGAAATCCTTGGCCTTTCCTAGTGGGTATACGCCGTAGTCCTGCGTATCACGTAGACTACACCACTGCTCTGAGCCTGAGCACACTGCCAGGGATGCTGTCGGGACCAGCAGCCTTGCGTGCAGTGACCTTCCCCAGCGCAGGGCGCCTTGAGGGGGCTAAGCTTTGTCTGGAACCTTGTTATCCTGGCCCAACTGAGCGTAGAAGTGGGTGGTGTTGTTTGTGGGTGGTGACATTGTTGATACATTTGTTGATGTAGTCTAGAATGGAAGAAGCATTATGGGTCAATGTCCATGTGGTCGTCTAGCGTGGAGCTAGAATGGCGAACGTACGACTTGTCTGTGTTTTGAAACTGGTGCTGACTTAAGCTGTCCTCACTGTTGGCTCCACCCATGATGAGTGGTGTGTACTTGGGGAGTACGAACAATGAGAGGTGGTCAGACTGTCCCAGGTGGGGGATGTGTGTGTGTGTGTGTGTGTGTGTGTATATATATGTATGTGTGTTTGTGGGTTGCATCTGTGTGTGTATGTGTGTTCCATCTGTGTGTGTGTTCTATCTGTGTGTGTGTTCCATCTGTGTGTGTGTGTGTGTGTGTGTGTGTGTGTGTGTTCCATCTGCGTGTGTTGGCTGTCAGGTCTCCATGATGGCTGTTGATGAGATGTACGGGGACCTGCCCATGATGGAGAGAGACCGCTACTGGGACGACTCCAACCCCCGTCCTCCCTACACCGCCGCCACCCTCCTCGTGCTCCGCAAGCCCTCCTTCCAGGGCTCCACCTTCGACATGGCGTAAGTTGTGTAGGGGGCGGTGGTGGCTCAGGAGGGAGAGCCGGCGTCTAATGATCGCAAGGTCCATGTGGCGAGGTGTCCTTGAGCAAGGCACTGAACCCCTAATTGTTCCAGGGTCACCGTCTATGGCTGACCCCTTGCCTAGAGCATAAAATACCAAATTCCAACAATTGACTGAACTGACAAGTTGATTGCATGGCAATGAAACTATTATTATTATTATTATTATGTTATTATTATGTTGTTGTTATTATTATTATTATGTTGTTGTTGTTATTATTATTATTATTATTATTATTATTATTATTATTATTATTATTATTATTATTTTATTAAGTGTGTCAGCCAGGGGAGGCTGGTAGGGCCAGTGTATTTGAAGCCATTCCTTATTCCAGTCCATGTATTATGGTGGAGCTAGAAATCAGAGGACAGGCTCATTGTAAAGCATGGAATGAAATTAGGAATTACAAAGAGCCCCCACTCTGACCTCTGCCTCCACCAGCCTCCCCAGCAGTTACATACATCTTTACAACGAATCAAAAACACATCTTCACCTTGTCAGAATGTTCCGTACGTACACTACGTTAAAAGATGGTGACCTAAACCTCTCAGACCTTCCTAACCCCCTTCTCTCCCCTTCTCTCCCTCTTCTCTCCCCTTCTCTCCCTCTTCTCTCCCCTTCTCTCCCCCTTCTCTCCCCTTCTCTCCCCTTCTCTCCCTCTTCTCTCCCCTTCTCTCCCCCTTCTCTCCCCTTCTCTCCCCTTCTCTCCCCTTCTCTCTTCTTCTCTCCCCTTCTCTCCTCTTCTCTCCCCTTCTCTCCCCTTCTCTCCCTCTTCTCTCCCCTTCTCTCCTCTTCTCTCCCCTTCTCTCCCCTTCTCTCCCCTTCTCTCCTCTTCTCTCCCCTTCTCTCCTCTTCTCTCCCCTTCTCTCCCCTTCTCTCCCCCTTCTCTCCCCTTCTCTCCTCTTCTCTCCCCTTCTCTCCCCCTTCTCTCCCCTTCTCTCCTCTTCTCTCCCCTTCTCTCCCCTTCTCTCCCCTTCTCTCCCTTTTCTCTCCCCTTCTCTCCCTTTTCTCTCCCCTTCTCTCCCTTCACCAGGATCCCCAAAGAAGAGATGCACTTCCAGCCTCTGGAGGACATCGCGGAGAACCTGGAGGACTCCTCCAGGTCACGCCACCCCAACATGGCGCTGTTCAACCGCCTCCTCAACTCCGCCCCCTCCCCCACGATCCTCATGGGCGGGGCCCTCCGCCGCACCTCCGCCCAGCTCCAGAGGTTCCGCCGCTCCCCCGGCTTCGAACCCCACACCAGTGACGACGACGACGACGAAGGCGGGAACATGGGCACCAGAAGCTCTCTTCCCTCTATCCTCGGCCAGGACACCCAGAGCACCATCTGTAGCTTTGGGGCGATCAGCTCTCACACCCCGCTCGTGGAGGTGCAGTTTGAGCAAGGGGGGAGACGATGGGAGCCCCGCACCGAGGAGGAGGAGATGATGAGGGAGGAAGAGGGGGAAGAAGAAGAAGGGATGAACATCCAGAGGGGCACAGAAGAAGAGAAGAGGGCGAATGTGAAAACCGAGGCGGGGAGAGACACCCAGACACCCGTGCCACTGCTACCGCCGCCCCTCCAGCCGACCAGGGAAACCGCCGGCCGACTACCCCACGACAAAGCCCCGAGACTGGCTCCGACAACCCCCTCCTCTCGCCCCCTCAACCCCATCATCCTCCACCCTCGTCCTCCCACCTCTCGGATCAGCACGGCCCGCTCCAGTCAAGACCTCGTCACCTCCCATCCAATCACAGACCAGGCCAGGGCTGCGACCTCGACTCCCACGCACCCCAAAATGGCCTTCCTCAAAGTCCAGTCGTCGCCGCGTCTACGCAGTGTCAGCATGGGGGCGGAGTTCACAGAGTCCTAGACTTCCTTCCTGTCTAGGGCGGCTGTGGCGCAGGAGGTAGAGCCGGCGTCTAATGATCGCAAGGTCGGCAGATCGGCGGTTCGAGCCCCCCCGGCTGACCACATGTCGAAGTGTCCTTGGGCAAGACACTGAACCCCAAATTGCTCCCAGTGAGCGGGCCGGCGCCTTGCATGGTAGCTTGGCCGCCATCGGTGTGTGAATGTGTGTGTGAATGGGTGAATGAGAGGCCGTTGTAAAGCGCTTTGGATAAAGGCGTTATATAAGTGCAGTCCATAACTAAGAGGAGGTATGGACACTTATGGCCTACTGGGCCCCAACTAACAGTGCACAGAGATGCTGCAATGTAGGGGTCACCACTTAACATGGGGTTAAGGAAGGATGGATGAATGTCATTATCACTGTTGATTACTGCACACCAGTGGAGGCTGGTGGAGGTAGAAATCAGAGGACGGGCTTATTGTAATACATGGAACGCACATGTTTGATAGCATTTCTTATTCCATTTCCTGCAATATAATGAGCCTGTCCGCTGATTCTTCCCTCACCCAGCCTTCCCTGCTGTACACACACTGGTCACTGAAACAATTTCAATCGTATTGTTGGAGACTCTAATGACGTAGAATTATAAGTAAAAGCGATAGACATTTAATGATTTCTGCACCTCATTAGACTAAATAAACTAAATAAATACATGTACATGTGATAGTACATGTAAGACAATTCAAACAGTCACATTAAAAATGGGATACAATGAGAACATTGTGTGTTTCTGTGTGATGTTTTATTCAAAACATAAAGCACATTGATAATGGGGTGAAAGGAAAATGGATATGAGAAGACCATTCCTGTCATAGGATAAAATATTAAAATGTTGATTGACAATTTGGAGACAGAGAAAGGTTCACAGAAGACTCTGGCAGACTTGAAATAAAATGTTTGTCAGCAATCGCATTGCAATCTGCTCATTTTCGGTAGCTTCAAAGAGCTTCACATAATTCACCACAAGATTGCAGATTGCATGGTTTAATTTTGCCATCACACATAGTTCC